>NW_026777677.1:0-142651 GCF_028023285.1 Balaenoptera ricei
TGATTTCCCCAGCACTCCCACTGGTCGAAGAACACCTTTCTAGCAGGTCCAACATACCGTGCAAGTCTGACTCATTGCCCTAGTCTGAGGTGCACTGAGAATAACCCTCGGCTTCGCATTCCATCTGGGACCCCCTGCCTGAAGTCACCCTGCCTCCAGGAGAATGTCGTCTTGCGTTCCGACTGCAACTGAAGCCCGGTTCCTCGGGTAACACTGCAGGCTTTTGAAGAGCCACGGGGCCGGAGGCCTAGCTGGGGCTTTCCTTGGTTGAGGCAGTTCGCTAGATGCAGAACACCCTGCCTCGAGGAGTTGATTCGGGGAAGGGACCACTGGGCAACCTGCGTCTCTTTGGACTTGTTAGAAAGCACAGGGATGTATGCGGCGTGTGGCCGTGGAAATGGGGGCCTGATGGAACGAGCCTTGCTTTCCCATTTTGAAAGCTCCATTCATGCTGCCTTGAAGCTACTTGAAATTGACTGCTGTTGACAGGCCACTGGCCACTGTCGGCATGGCTCTGGGAAGAAAATGAGTTTTCTCCGGGTAAGCCGGGTGCTTCGATGGCCGGGGTGGAGCCCATCCTGCCACGCTCTCGAGCTAAAGGGAAACTCAACGTGAGTACTGGCCTCGAGGTAAGTCCCTGAGTAGCCGCGCAGAAAGGGAGGCATGCGGCTCTTTCCATGAGGTCTTAGTCGCTGTTCTGCTTTATTTTATTTTATTTTTTTAATTTTTTATTCTTTCTTTAAGATTTATTGATTGAGTGATTGATTGCTACGTTGGGTCTGCGTTTCTGTGCTAGGGCTCTCTCCAGTTGCGGTAAGTGGGGGGCCACTCTTCATCGCGGCGCGCAGGCCTCTCACTATCGCGGCCTCTCTTGTTGCGGAGCACAGGCTCCAGAGGCGCAGGCTCAGTAGTTGTGGCTCACGGGCCCAGTTGCTCCGCGGCATGTGGGATCCTCCCAGACCCGTGCTCGAACCCGTGCACCCTGCATTGGCAGGCAGATTCTCAACCACTGGCGCCACCAGGGAAGCCCCTGTTCTGCTTTATTTTAAAGGAAGTACCCTTTTCAGGACTCCTAGGCCCCTCGGGTGTGCATCATTTTCCCTCCACGATCAGTGAGTACCTCCAGAAGCCTGTGGGCCTGCTGAGCAGCATCGAGGCCCAAAGGTCGGTCCCTCGGAGGCCCTCTGTGTATGCCAAGTGATGGGCAACACACTGCTCGTTCCTGAAGGAGAGCTACGTTTCCAGAGCACCGGAACAGCCTCAGGACCACATTTCTAGCCAGTGCGACGTACCATGGAAGTGTCCGTCATGGCCCCCGTCTGAGCTGCCGTGAGAAAACACTCTGCTTAGGATTCTTCGAGGACCTCTTACCTGAAGTCACTCTGCTCGAGGAGGAAGTTAGCATCCTACCATGCTGCGTCGCTAACGGGACACTCAGCGTGAGCAGTTGTCTCGAGGTAAGGCCCTGAATTGCCATGCAGAAGCGGAGGCGGGCAGCAGTTTCCAGGAGGCCATAGCCGTCGCTCTGCCTTATTTTAACGTCAGGACGCTTGGCAGGGCATCTAGGAGCCTCGCGTGGGCACCCTATTCTCTGCAAGAACACTGATTACCCTCAGGCCCCCATGGGCCTGCTAAGCCACATCCAGGCCCGTAGCCCTTCGGAGCCACTCTGTGTATGCCGAGTGTAGGGCAACAGCCTGCACTCTTTCTTGGGACAGCTTGATTTCCCCAGCACTCCCACTGGTCGAAGAACACCTTTCTAGCAGGTCCAACATACCGTGCAAGTCTGACTCATTGCCCTAGTCTGAGGTGCACTGAGAATAACCCTCGGCTTCGCATTCCATCTGGGACCCCCTGCCTGAAGTCACCCTGCCTCCAGGAGAATGTCGTCTTGCGTTCCGACTGCAACTGAAGCCCGGTTCCTCGGGTAACACTGCAGGCTTTTGAAGAGCCACGGGGCCGGAGGCCTAGCTGGGGCTTTCCTTGGTTGAGGCAGTTCGCTAGATGCAGAACACCCTGCCTCGAGGAGTTGATTCGGGGAAGGGACCACTGGGCAACCTGCGTCTCTTTGGACTTGTTAGAAAGCACAGGGATGTATGCGGCGTGTGGCCGTGGAAATGGGGGCCTGATGGAACGAGCCTTGCTTTCCCATTTTGAAAGCTCCATTCATGCTGCCTTGAAGCTACTTGAAATTGACTGCTGTTGACAGGCCACTGGCCACTGTCGGCATGGCTCTGGGAAGAAAATGAGTTTTCTCCGGGTAAGCCGGGTGCTTCGATGGCCGGGGTGGAGCCCATCCTGCCACGCTCTCGAGCTAAAGGGAAACTCAACGTGAGTACTGGCCTCGAGGTAAGTCCCTGAGTAGCCGCGCAGAAAGGGAGGCATGCGGCTCTTTCCATGAGGTCTTAGTCGCTGTTCTGCTTTATTTTATTTTATTTTTTTAATTTTTTATTCTTTCTTTAAGATTTATTGATTGAGTGATTGATTGCTACGTTGGGTCTGCGTTTCTGTGCTAGGGCTCTCTCCAGTTGCGGTAAGTGGGGGGCCACTCTTCATCGCGGCGCGCAGGCCTCTCACTATCGCGGCCTCTCTTGTTGCGGAGCACAGGCTCCAGAGGCGCAGGCTCAGTAGTTGTGGCTCACGGGCCCAGTTGCTCCGCGGCATGTGGGATCCTCCCAGACCCGTGCTCGAACCCGTGCACCCTGCATTGGCAGGCAGATTCTCAACCACTGGCGCCACCAGGGAAGCCCCTGTTCTGCTTTATTTTAAAGGAAGTACCCTTTTCAGGACTCCTAGGCCCCTCGGGTGTGCATCATTTTCCCTCCACGATCAGTGAGTACCTCCAGAAGCCTGTGGGCCTGCTGAGCAGCATCGAGGCCCAAAGGTCGGTCCCTCGGAGGCCCTCTGTGTATGCCAAGTGATGGGCAACACACTGCTCGTTCCTGAAGGAGAGCTACGTTTCCAGAGCACCGGAACAGCCTCAGGACCACATTTCTAGCCAGTGCGACGTACCATGGAAGTGTCCGTCATGGCCCCCGTCTGAGCTGCCGTGAGAAAACACTCTGCTTAGGATTCTTCGAGGACCTCTTACCTGAAGTCACTCTGCTCGAGGAGGAAGTTAGCATCCTACCATGCTGCGTCGCTAACGGGACACTCAGCGTGAGCAGTTGTCTCGAGGTAAGGCCCTGAATTGCCATGCAGAAGCGGAGGCGGGCAGCAGTTTCCAGGAGGCCATAGCCGTCGCTCTGCCTTATTTTAACGTCAGGACGCTTGGCAGGGCATCTAGGAGCCTCGCGTGGGCACCCTATTCTCTGCAAGAACACTGATTACCCTCAGGCCCCCATGGGCCTGCTAAGCCACATCCAGGCCCGTAGCCCTTCGGAGCCACTCTGTGTATGCCGAGTGTAGGGCAACAGCCTGCACTCTTTCTTGGGACAGCTTGATTTCCCCAGCACTCCCACTGGTCGAAGAACACCTTTCTAGCAGGTCCAACATACCGTGCAAGTCTGACTCATTGCCCTAGTCTGAGGTGCACTGAGAATAACCCTCGGCTTCGCATTCCATCTGGGACCCCCTGCCTGAAGTCACCCTGCCTCCAGGAGAATGTCGTCTTGCGTTCCGACTGCAACTGAAGCCCGGTTCCTCGGGTAACACTGCAGGCTTTTGAAGAGCCACGGGGCCGGAGGCCTAGCTGGGGCTTTCCTTGGTTGAGGCAGTTCGCTAGATGCAGAACACCCTGCCTCGAGGAGTTGATTCGGGGAAGGGACCACTGGGCAACCTGCGTCTCTTTGGACTTGTTAGAAAGCACAGGGATGTATGCGGCGTGTGGCCGTGGAAATGGGGGCCTGATGGAACGAGCCTTGCTTTCCCATTTTGAAAGCTCCATTCATGCTGCCTTGAAGCTACTTGAAATTGACTGCTGTTGACAGGCCACTGGCCACTGTCGGCATGGCTCTGGGAAGAAAATGAGTTTTCTCCGGGTAAGCCGGGTGCTTCGATGGCCGGGGTGGAGCCCATCCTGCCACGCTCTCGAGCTAAAGGGAAACTCAACGTGAGTACTGGCCTCGAGGTAAGTCCCTGAGTAGCCGCGCAGAAAGGGAGGCATGCGGCTCTTTCCATGAGGTCTTAGTCGCTGTTCTGCTTTATTTTATTTTATTTTTTTAATTTTTTATTCTTTCTTTAAGATTTATTGATTGAGTGATTGATTGCTACGTTGGGTCTGCGTTTCTGTGCTAGGGCTCTCTCCAGTTGCGGTAAGTGGGGGGCCACTCTTCATCGCGGCGCGCAGGCCTCTCACTATCGCGGCCTCTCTTGTTGCGGAGCACAGGCTCCAGAGGCGCAGGCTCAGTAGTTGTGGCTCACGGGCCCAGTTGCTCCGCGGCATGTGGGATCCTCCCAGACCCGTGCTCGAACCCGTGCACCCTGCATTGGCAGGCAGATTCTCAACCACTGGCGCCACCAGGGAAGCCCCTGTTCTGCTTTATTTTAAAGGAAGTACCCTTTTCAGGACTCCTAGGCCCCTCGGGTGTGCATCATTTTCCCTCCACGATCAGTGAGTACCTCCAGAAGCCTGTGGGCCTGCTGAGCAGCATCGAGGCCCAAAGGTCGGTCCCTCGGAGGCCCTCTGTGTATGCCAAGTGATGGGCAACACACTGCTCGTTCCTGAAGGAGAGCTACGTTTCCAGAGCACCGGAACAGCCTCAGGACCACATTTCTAGCCAGTGCGACGTACCATGGAAGTGTCCGTCATGGCCCCCGTCTGAGCTGCCGTGAGAAAACACTCTGCTTAGGATTCTTCGAGGACCTCTTACCTGAAGTCACTCTGCTCGAGGAGGAAGTTAGCATCCTACCATGCTGCGTCGCTAACGGGACACTCAGCGTGAGCAGTTGTCTCGAGGTAAGGCCCTGAATTGCCATGCAGAAGCGGAGGCGGGCAGCAGTTTCCAGGAGGCCATAGCCGTCGCTCTGCCTTATTTTAACGTCAGGACGCTTGGCAGGGCATCTAGGAGCCTCGCGTGGGCACCCTATTCTCTGCAAGAACACTGATTACCCTCAGGCCCCCATGGGCCTGCTAAGCCACATCCAGGCCCGTAGCCCTTCGGAGCCACTCTGTGTATGCCGAGTGTAGGGCAACAGCCTGCACTCTTTCTTGGGACAGCTTGATTTCCCCAGCACTCCCACTGGTCGAAGAACACCTTTCTAGCAGGTCCAACATACCGTGCAAGTCTGACTCATTGCCCTAGTCTGAGGTGCACTGAGAATAACCCTCGGCTTCGCATTCCATCTGGGACCCCCTGCCTGAAGTCACCCTGCCTCCAGGAGAATGTCGTCTTGCGTTCCGACTGCAACTGAAGCCCGGTTCCTCGGGTAACACTGCAGGCTTTTGAAGAGCCACGGGGCCGGAGGCCTAGCTGGGGCTTTCCTTGGTTGAGGCAGTTCGCTAGATGCAGAACACCCTGCCTCGAGGAGTTGATTCGGGGAAGGGACCACTGGGCAACCTGCGTCTCTTTGGACTTGTTAGAAAGCACAGGGATGTATGCGGCGTGTGGCCGTGGAAATGGGGGCCTGATGGAACGAGCCTTGCTTTCCCATTTTGAAAGCTCCATTCATGCTGCCTTGAAGCTACTTGAAATTGACTGCTGTTGACAGGCCACTGGCCACTGTCGGCATGGCTCTGGGAAGAAAATGAGTTTTCTCCGGGTAAGCCGGGTGCTTCGATGGCCGGGGTGGAGCCCATCCTGCCACGCTCTCGAGCTAAAGGGAAACTCAACGTGAGTACTGGCCTCGAGGTAAGTCCCTGAGTAGCCGCGCAGAAAGGGAGGCATGCGGCTCTTTCCATGAGGTCTTAGTCGCTGTTCTGCTTTATTTTATTTTATTTTTTTAATTTTTTATTCTTTCTTTAAGATTTATTGATTGAGTGATTGATTGCTACGTTGGGTCTGCGTTTCTGTGCTAGGGCTCTCTCCAGTTGCGGTAAGTGGGGGGCCACTCTTCATCGCGGCGCGCAGGCCTCTCACTATCGCGGCCTCTCTTGTTGCGGAGCACAGGCTCCAGAGGCGCAGGCTCAGTAGTTGTGGCTCACGGGCCCAGTTGCTCCGCGGCATGTGGGATCCTCCCAGACCCGTGCTCGAACCCGTGCACCCTGCATTGGCAGGCAGATTCTCAACCACTGGCGCCACCAGGGAAGCCCCTGTTCTGCTTTATTTTAAAGGAAGTACCCTTTTCAGGACTCCTAGGCCCCTCGGGTGTGCATCATTTTCCCTCCACGATCAGTGAGTACCTCCAGAAGCCTGTGGGCCTGCTGAGCAGCATCGAGGCCCAAAGGTCGGTCCCTCGGAGGCCCTCTGTGTATGCCAAGTGATGGGCAACACACTGCTCGTTCCTGAAGGAGAGCTACGTTTCCAGAGCACCGGAACAGCCTCAGGACCACATTTCTAGCCAGTGCGACGTACCATGGAAGTGTCCGTCATGGCCCCCGTCTGAGCTGCCGTGAGAAAACACTCTGCTTAGGATTCTTCGAGGACCTCTTACCTGAAGTCACTCTGCTCGAGGAGGAAGTTAGCATCCTACCATGCTGCGTCGCTAACGGGACACTCAGCGTGAGCAGTTGTCTCGAGGTAAGGCCCTGAATTGCCATGCAGAAGCGGAGGCGGGCAGCAGTTTCCAGGAGGCCATAGCCGTCGCTCTGCCTTATTTTAACGTCAGGACGCTTGGCAGGGCATCTAGGAGCCTCGCGTGGGCACCCTATTCTCTGCAAGAACACTGATTACCCTCAGGCCCCCATGGGCCTGCTAAGCCACATCCAGGCCCGTAGCCCTTCGGAGCCACTCTGTGTATGCCGAGTGTAGGGCAACAGCCTGCACTCTTTCTTGGGACAGCTTGATTTCCCCAGCACTCCCACTGGTCGAAGAACACCTTTCTAGCAGGTCCAACATACCGTGCAAGTCTGACTCATTGCCCTAGTCTGAGGTGCACTGAGAATAACCCTCGGCTTCGCATTCCATCTGGGACCCCCTGCCTGAAGTCACCCTGCCTCCAGGAGAATGTCGTCTTGCGTTCCGACTGCAACTGAAGCCCGGTTCCTCGGGTAACACTGCAGGCTTTTGAAGAGCCACGGGGCCGGAGGCCTAGCTGGGGCTTTCCTTGGTTGAGGCAGTTCGCTAGATGCAGAACACCCTGCCTCGAGGAGTTGATTCGGGGAAGGGACCACTGGGCAACCTGCGTCTCTTTGGACTTGTTAGAAAGCACAGGGATGTATGCGGCGTGTGGCCGTGGAAATGGGGGCCTGATGGAACGAGCCTTGCTTTCCCATTTTGAAAGCTCCATTCATGCTGCCTTGAAGCTACTTGAAATTGACTGCTGTTGACAGGCCACTGGCCACTGTCGGCATGGCTCTGGGAAGAAAATGAGTTTTCTCCGGGTAAGCCGGGTGCTTCGATGGCCGGGGTGGAGCCCATCCTGCCACGCTCTCGAGCTAAAGGGAAACTCAACGTGAGTACTGGCCTCGAGGTAAGTCCCTGAGTAGCCGCGCAGAAAGGGAGGCATGCGGCTCTTTCCATGAGGTCTTAGTCGCTGTTCTGCTTTATTTTATTTTATTTTTTTAATTTTTTATTCTTTCTTTAAGATTTATTGATTGAGTGATTGATTGCTACGTTGGGTCTGCGTTTCTGTGCTAGGGCTCTCTCCAGTTGCGGTAAGTGGGGGGCCACTCTTCATCGCGGCGCGCAGGCCTCTCACTATCGCGGCCTCTCTTGTTGCGGAGCACAGGCTCCAGAGGCGCAGGCTCAGTAGTTGTGGCTCACGGGCCCAGTTGCTCCGCGGCATGTGGGATCCTCCCAGACCCGTGCTCGAACCCGTGCACCCTGCATTGGCAGGCAGATTCTCAACCACTGGCGCCACCAGGGAAGCCCCTGTTCTGCTTTATTTTAAAGGAAGTACCCTTTTCAGGACTCCTAGGCCCCTCGGGTGTGCATCATTTTCCCTCCACGATCAGTGAGTACCTCCAGAAGCCTGTGGGCCTGCTGAGCAGCATCGAGGCCCAAAGGTCGGTCCCTCGGAGGCCCTCTGTGTATGCCAAGTGATGGGCAACACACTGCTCGTTCCTGAAGGAGAGCTACGTTTCCAGAGCACCGGAACAGCCTCAGGACCACATTTCTAGCCAGTGCGACGTACCATGGAAGTGTCCGTCATGGCCCCCGTCTGAGCTGCCGTGAGAAAACACTCTGCTTAGGATTCTTCGAGGACCTCTTACCTGAAGTCACTCTGCTCGAGGAGGAAGTTAGCATCCTACCATGCTGCGTCGCTAACGGGACACTCAGCGTGAGCAGTTGTCTCGAGGTAAGGCCCTGAATTGCCATGCAGAAGCGGAGGCGGGCAGCAGTTTCCAGGAGGCCATAGCCGTCGCTCTGCCTTATTTTAACGTCAGGACGCTTGGCAGGGCATCTAGGAGCCTCGCGTGGGCACCCTATTCTCTGCAAGAACACTGATTACCCTCAGGCCCCCATGGGCCTGCTAAGCCACATCCAGGCCCGTAGCCCTTCGGAGCCACTCTGTGTATGCCGAGTGTAGGGCAACAGCCTGCACTCTTTCTTGGGACAGCTTGATTTCCCCAGCACTCCCACTGGTCGAAGAACACCTTTCTAGCAGGTCCAACATACCGTGCAAGTCTGACTCATTGCCCTAGTCTGAGGTGCACTGAGAATAACCCTCGGCTTCGCATTCCATCTGGGACCCCCTGCCTGAAGTCACCCTGCCTCCAGGAGAATGTCGTCTTGCGTTCCGACTGCAACTGAAGCCCGGTTCCTCGGGTAACACTGCAGGCTTTTGAAGAGCCACGGGGCCGGAGGCCTAGCTGGGGCTTTCCTTGGTTGAGGCAGTTCGCTAGATGCAGAACACCCTGCCTCGAGGAGTTGATTCGGGGAAGGGACCACTGGGCAACCTGCGTCTCTTTGGACTTGTTAGAAAGCACAGGGATGTATGCGGCGTGTGGCCGTGGAAATGGGGGCCTGATGGAACGAGCCTTGCTTTCCCATTTTGAAAGCTCCATTCATGCTGCCTTGAAGCTACTTGAAATTGACTGCTGTTGACAGGCCACTGGCCACTGTCGGCATGGCTCTGGGAAGAAAATGAGTTTTCTCCGGGTAAGCCGGGTGCTTCGATGGCCGGGGTGGAGCCCATCCTGCCACGCTCTCGAGCTAAAGGGAAACTCAACGTGAGTACTGGCCTCGAGGTAAGTCCCTGAGTAGCCGCGCAGAAAGGGAGGCATGCGGCTCTTTCCATGAGGTCTTAGTCGCTGTTCTGCTTTATTTTATTTTATTTTTTTAATTTTTTATTCTTTCTTTAAGATTTATTGATTGAGTGATTGATTGCTACGTTGGGTCTGCGTTTCTGTGCTAGGGCTCTCTCCAGTTGCGGTAAGTGGGGGGCCACTCTTCATCGCGGCGCGCAGGCCTCTCACTATCGCGGCCTCTCTTGTTGCGGAGCACAGGCTCCAGAGGCGCAGGCTCAGTAGTTGTGGCTCACGGGCCCAGTTGCTCCGCGGCATGTGGGATCCTCCCAGACCCGTGCTCGAACCCGTGCACCCTGCATTGGCAGGCAGATTCTCAACCACTGGCGCCACCAGGGAAGCCCCTGTTCTGCTTTATTTTAAAGGAAGTACCCTTTTCAGGACTCCTAGGCCCCTCGGGTGTGCATCATTTTCCCTCCACGATCAGTGAGTACCTCCAGAAGCCTGTGGGCCTGCTGAGCAGCATCGAGGCCCAAAGGTCGGTCCCTCGGAGGCCCTCTGTGTATGCCAAGTGATGGGCAACACACTGCTCGTTCCTGAAGGAGAGCTACGTTTCCAGAGCACCGGAACAGCCTCAGGACCACATTTCTAGCCAGTGCGACGTACCATGGAAGTGTCCGTCATGGCCCCCGTCTGAGCTGCCGTGAGAAAACACTCTGCTTAGGATTCTTCGAGGACCTCTTACCTGAAGTCACTCTGCTCGAGGAGGAAGTTAGCATCCTACCATGCTGCGTCGCTAACGGGACACTCAGCGTGAGCAGTTGTCTCGAGGTAAGGCCCTGAATTGCCATGCAGAAGCGGAGGCGGGCAGCAGTTTCCAGGAGGCCATAGCCGTCGCTCTGCCTTATTTTAACGTCAGGACGCTTGGCAGGGCATCTAGGAGCCTCGCGTGGGCACCCTATTCTCTGCAAGAACACTGATTACCCTCAGGCCCCCATGGGCCTGCTAAGCCACATCCAGGCCCGTAGCCCTTCGGAGCCACTCTGTGTATGCCGAGTGTAGGGCAACAGCCTGCACTCTTTCTTGGGACAGCTTGATTTCCCCAGCACTCCCACTGGTCGAAGAACACCTTTCTAGCAGGTCCAACATACCGTGCAAGTCTGACTCATTGCCCTAGTCTGAGGTGCACTGAGAATAACCCTCGGCTTCGCATTCCATCTGGGACCCCCTGCCTGAAGTCACCCTGCCTCCAGGAGAATGTCGTCTTGCGTTCCGACTGCAACTGAAGCCCGGTTCCTCGGGTAACACTGCAGGCTTTTGAAGAGCCACGGGGCCGGAGGCCTAGCTGGGGCTTTCCTTGGTTGAGGCAGTTCGCTAGATGCAGAACACCCTGCCTCGAGGAGTTGATTCGGGGAAGGGACCACTGGGCAACCTGCGTCTCTTTGGACTTGTTAGAAAGCACAGGGATGTATGCGGCGTGTGGCCGTGGAAATGGGGGCCTGATGGAACGAGCCTTGCTTTCCCATTTTGAAAGCTCCATTCATGCTGCCTTGAAGCTACTTGAAATTGACTGCTGTTGACAGGCCACTGGCCACTGTCGGCATGGCTCTGGGAAGAAAATGAGTTTTCTCCGGGTAAGCCGGGTGCTTCGATGGCCGGGGTGGAGCCCATCCTGCCACGCTCTCGAGCTAAAGGGAAACTCAACGTGAGTACTGGCCTCGAGGTAAGTCCCTGAGTAGCCGCGCAGAAAGGGAGGCATGCGGCTCTTTCCATGAGGTCTTAGTCGCTGTTCTGCTTTATTTTATTTTATTTTTTTAATTTTTTATTCTTTCTTTAAGATTTATTGATTGAGTGATTGATTGCTACGTTGGGTCTGCGTTTCTGTGCTAGGGCTCTCTCCAGTTGCGGTAAGTGGGGGGCCACTCTTCATCGCGGCGCGCAGGCCTCTCACTATCGCGGCCTCTCTTGTTGCGGAGCACAGGCTCCAGAGGCGCAGGCTCAGTAGTTGTGGCTCACGGGCCCAGTTGCTCCGCGGCATGTGGGATCCTCCCAGACCCGTGCTCGAACCCGTGCACCCTGCATTGGCAGGCAGATTCTCAACCACTGGCGCCACCAGGGAAGCCCCTGTTCTGCTTTATTTTAAAGGAAGTACCCTTTTCAGGACTCCTAGGCCCCTCGGGTGTGCATCATTTTCCCTCCACGATCAGTGAGTACCTCCAGAAGCCTGTGGGCCTGCTGAGCAGCATCGAGGCCCAAAGGTCGGTCCCTCGGAGGCCCTCTGTGTATGCCAAGTGATGGGCAACACACTGCTCGTTCCTGAAGGAGAGCTACGTTTCCAGAGCACCGGAACAGCCTCAGGACCACATTTCTAGCCAGTGCGACGTACCATGGAAGTGTCCGTCATGGCCCCCGTCTGAGCTGCCGTGAGAAAACACTCTGCTTAGGATTCTTCGAGGACCTCTTACCTGAAGTCACTCTGCTCGAGGAGGAAGTTAGCATCCTACCATGCTGCGTCGCTAACGGGACACTCAGCGTGAGCAGTTGTCTCGAGGTAAGGCCCTGAATTGCCATGCAGAAGCGGAGGCGGGCAGCAGTTTCCAGGAGGCCATAGCCGTCGCTCTGCCTTATTTTAACGCCAGGACGCTTGGCAGGGCATCTAGGAGCCTCGCGTGGGCACCCTATTCTCTGCAAGAACACTGATTACCCTCAGGCCCCCATGGGCCTGCTAAGCCACATCCAGGCCCGTAGCCCTTCGGAGCCACTCTGTGTATGCCGAGTGTAGGGCAACAGCCTGCACTCTTTCTTGGGACAGCTTGATTTCCCCAGCACTCCCACTGGTCGAAGAACACCTTTCTAGCAGGTCCAACATACCGTGCAAGTCTGACTCATTGCCCTAGTCTGAGGTGCACTGAGAATAACCCTCGGCTTCGCATTCCATCTGGGACCCCCTGCCTGAAGTCACCCTGCCTCCAGGAGAATGTCGTCTTGCGTTCCGACTGCAACTGAAGCCCGGTTCCTCGGGTAACACTGCAGGCTTTTGAAGAGCCACGGGGCCGGAGGCCTAGCTGGGGCTTTCCTTGGTTGAGGCAGTTCGCTAGATGCAGAACACCCTGCCTCGAGGAGTTGATTCGGGGAAGGGACCACTGGGCAACCTGCGTCTCTTTGGACTTGTTAGAAAGCACAGGGATGTATGCGGCGTGTGGCCGTGGAAATGGGGGCCTGATGGAACGAGCCTTGCTTTCCCATTTTGAAAGCTCCATTCATGCTGCCTTGAAGCTACTTGAAATTGACTGCTGTTGACAGGCCACTGGCCACTGTCGGCATGGCTCTGGGAAGAAAATGAGTTTTCTCCGGGTAAGCCGGGTGCTTCGATGGCCGGGGTGGAGCCCATCCTGCCACGCTCTCGAGCTAAAGGGAAACTCAACGTGAGTACTGGCCTCGAGGTAAGTCCCTGAGTAGCCGCGCAGAAAGGGAGGCATGCGGCTCTTTCCATGAGGTCTTAGTCGCTGTTCTGCTTTATTTTATTTTATTTTTTTAATTTTTTATTCTTTCTTTAAGATTTATTGATTGAGTGATTGATTGCTACGTTGGGTCTGCGTTTCTGTGCTAGGGCTCTCTCCAGTTGCGGTAAGTGGGGGGCCACTCTTCATCGCGGCGCGCAGGCCTCTCACTATCGCGGCCTCTCTTGTTGCGGAGCACAGGCTCCAGAGGCGCAGGCTCAGTAGTTGTGGCTCACGGGCCCAGTTGCTCCGCGGCATGTGGGATCCTCCCAGACCCGTGCTCGAACCCGTGCACCCTGCATTGGCAGGCAGATTCTCAACCACTGGCGCCACCAGGGAAGCCCCTGTTCTGCTTTATTTTAAAGGAAGTACCCTTTTCAGGACTCCTAGGCCCCTCGGGTGTGCATCATTTTCCCTCCACGATCAGTGAGTACCTCCAGAAGCCTGTGGGCCTGCTGAGCAGCATCGAGGCCCAAAGGTCGGTCCCTCGGAGGCCCTCTGTGTATGCCAAGTGATGGGCAACACACTGCTCGTTCCTGAAGGAGAGCTACGTTTCCAGAGCACCGGAACAGCCTCAGGACCACATTTCTAGCCAGTGCGACGTACCATGGAAGTGTCCGTCATGGCCCCCGTCTGAGCTGCCGTGAGAAAACACTCTGCTTAGGATTCTTCGAGGACCTCTTACCTGAAGTCACTCTGCTCGAGGAGGAAGTTAGCATCCTACCATGCTGCGTCGCTAACGGGACACTCAGCGTGAGCAGTTGTCTCGAGGTAAGGCCCTGAATTGCCATGCAGAAGCGGAGGCGGGCAGCAGTTTCCAGGAGGCCATAGCCGTCGCTCTGCCTTATTTTAACGTCAGGACGCTTGGCAGGGCATCTAGGAGCCTCGCGTGGGCACCCTATTCTCTGCAAGAACACTGATTACCCTCAGGCCCCCATGGGCCTGCTAAGCCACATCCAGGCCCGTAGCCCTTCGGAGCCACTCTGTGTATGCCGAGTGTAGGGCAACAGCCTGCACTCTTTCTTGGGACAGCTTGATTTCCCCAGCACTCCCACTGGTCGAAGAACACCTTTCTAGCAGGTCCAACATACCGTGCAAGTCTGACTCATTGCCCTAGTCTGAGGTGCACTGAGAATAACCCTCGGCTTCGCATTCCATCTGGGACCCCCTGCCTGAAGTCACCCTGCCTCCAGGAGAATGTCGTCTTGCGTTCCGACTGCAACTGAAGCCCGGTTCCTCGGGTAACACTGCAGGCTTTTGAAGAGCCACGGGGCCGGAGGCCTAGCTGGGGCTTTCCTTGGTTGAGGCAGTTCGCTAGATGCAGAACACCCTGCCTCGAGGAGTTGATTCGGGGAAGGGACCACTGGGCAACCTGCGTCTCTTTGGACTTGTTAGAAAGCACAGGGATGTATGCGGCGTGTGGCCGTGGAAATGGGGGCCTGATGGAACGAGCCTTGCTTTCCCATTTTGAAAGCTCCATTCATGCTGCCTTGAAGCTACTTGAAATTGACTGCTGTTGACAGGCCACTGGCCACTGTCGGCATGGCTCTGGGAAGAAAATGAGTTTTCTCCGGGTAAGCCGGGTGCTTCGATGGCCGGGGTGGAGCCCATCCTGCCACGCTCTCGAGCTAAAGGGAAACTCAACGTGAGTACTGGCCTCGAGGTAAGTCCCTGAGTAGCCGCGCAGAAAGGGAGGCATGCGGCTCTTTCCATGAGGTCTTAGTCGCTGTTCTGCTTTATTTTATTTTATTTTTTTAATTTTTTATTCTTTCTTTAAGATTTATTGATTGAGTGATTGATTGCTACGTTGGGTCTGCGTTTCTGTGCTAGGGCTCTCTCCAGTTGCGGTAAGTGGGGGGCCACTCTTCATCGCGGCGCGCAGGCCTCTCACTATCGCGGCCTCTCTTGTTGCGGAGCACAGGCTCCAGAGGCGCAGGCTCAGTAGTTGTGGCTCACGGGCCCAGTTGCTCCGCGGCATGTGGGATCCTCCCAGACCCGTGCTCGAACCCGTGCACCCTGCATTGGCAGGCAGATTCTCAACCACTGGCGCCACCAGGGAAGCCCCTGTTCTGCTTTATTTTAAAGGAAGTACCCTTTTCAGGACTCCTAGGCCCCTCGGGTGTGCATCATTTTCCCTCCACGATCAGTGAGTACCTCCAGAAGCCTGTGGGCCTGCTGAGCAGCATCGAGGCCCAAAGGTCGGTCCCTCGGAGGCCCTCTGTGTATGCCAAGTGATGGGCAACACACTGCTCGTTCCTGAAGGAGAGCTACGTTTCCAGAGCACCGGAACAGCCTCAGGACCACATTTCTAGCCAGTGCGACGTACCATGGAAGTGTCCGTCATGGCCCCCGTCTGAGCTGCCGTGAGAAAACACTCTGCTTAGGATTCTTCGAGGACCTCTTACCTGAAGTCACTCTGCTCGAGGAGGAAGTTAGCATCCTACCATGCTGCGTCGCTAACGGGACACTCAGCGTGAGCAGTTGTCTCGAGGTAAGGCCCTGAATTGCCATGCAGAAGCGGAGGCGGGCAGCAGTTTCCAGGAGGCCATAGCCGTCGCTCTGCCTTATTTTAACGTCAGGACGCTTGGCAGGGCATCTAGGAGCCTCGCGTGGGCACCCTATTCTCTGCAAGAACACTGATTACCCTCAGGCCCCCATGGGCCTGCTAAGCCACATCCAGGCCCGTAGCCCTTCGGAGCCACTCTGTGTATGCCGAGTGTAGGGCAACAGCCTGCACTCTTTCTTGGGACAGCTTGATTTCCCCAGCACTCCCACTGGTCGAAGAACACCTTTCTAGCAGGTCCAACATACCGTGCAAGTCTGACTCATTGCCCTAGTCTGAGGTGCACTGAGAATAACCCTCGGCTTCGCATTCCATCTGGGACCCCCTGCCTGAAGTCACCCTGCCTCCAGGAGAATGTCGTCTTGCGTTCCGACTGCAACTGAAGCCCGGTTCCTCGGGTAACACTGCAGGCTTTTGAAGAGCCACGGGGCCGGAGGCCTAGCTGGGGCTTTCCTTGGTTGAGGCAGTTCGCTAGATGCAGAACACCCTGCCTCGAGGAGTTGATTCGGGGAAGGGACCACTGGGCAACCTGCGTCTCTTTGGACTTGTTAGAAAGCACAGGGATGTATGCGGCGTGTGGCCGTGGAAATGGGGGCCTGATGGAACGAGCCTTGCTTTCCCATTTTGAAAGCTCCATTCATGCTGCCTTGAAGCTACTTGAAATTGACTGCTGTTGACAGGCCACTGGCCACTGTCGGCATGGCTCTGGGAAGAAAATGAGTTTTCTCCGGGTAAGCCGGGTGCTTCGATGGCCGGGGTGGAGCCCATCCTGCCACGCTCTCGAGCTAAAGGGAAACTCAACGTGAGTACTGGCCTCGAGGTAAGTCCCTGAGTAGCCGCGCAGAAAGGGAGGCATGCGGCTCTTTCCATGAGGTCTTAGTCGCTGTTCTGCTTTATTTTATTTTATTTTTTTAATTTTTTATTCTTTCTTTAAGATTTATTGATTGAGTGATTGATTGCTACGTTGGGTCTGCGTTTCTGTGCTAGGGCTCTCTCCAGTTGCGGTAAGTGGGGGGCCACTCTTCATCGCGGCGCGCAGGCCTCTCACTATCGCGGCCTCTCTTGTTGCGGAGCACAGGCTCCAGAGGCGCAGGCTCAGTAGTTGTGGCTCACGGGCCCAGTTGCTCCGCGGCATGTGGGATCCTCCCAGACCCGTGCTCGAACCCGTGCACCCTGCATTGGCAGGCAGATTCTCAACCACTGGCGCCACCAGGGAAGCCCCTGTTCTGCTTTATTTTAAAGGAAGTACCCTTTTCAGGACTCCTAGGCCCCTCGGGTGTGCATCATTTTCCCTCCACGATCAGTGAGTACCTCCAGAAGCCTGTGGGCCTGCTGAGCAGCATCGAGGCCCAAAGGTCGGTCCCTCGGAGGCCCTCTGTGTATGCCAAGTGATGGGCAACACACTGCTCGTTCCTGAAGGAGAGCTACGTTTCCAGAGCACCGGAACAGCCTCAGGACCACATTTCTAGCCAGTGCGACGTACCATGGAAGTGTCCGTCATGGCCCCCGTCTGAGCTGCCGTGAGAAAACACTCTGCTTAGGATTCTTCGAGGACCTCTTACCTGAAGTCACTCTGCTCGAGGAGGAAGTTAGCATCCTACCATGCTGCGTCGCTAACGGGACACTCAGCGTGAGCAGTTGTCTCGAGGTAAGGCCCTGAATTGCCATGCAGAAGCGGAGGCGGGCAGCAGTTTCCAGGAGGCCATAGCCGTCGCTCTGCCTTATTTTAACGTCAGGACGCTTGGCAGGGCATCTAGGAGCCTCGCGTGGGCACCCTATTCTCTGCAAGAACACTGATTACCCTCAGGCCCCCATGGGCCTGCTAAGCCACATCCAGGCCCGTAGCCCTTCGGAGCCACTCTGTGTATGCCGAGTGTAGGGCAACAGCCTGCACTCTTTCTTGGGACAGCTTGATTTCCCCAGCACTCCCACTGGTCGAAGAACACCTTTCTAGCAGGTCCAACATACCGTGCAAGTCTGACTCATTGCCCTAGTCTGAGGTGCACTGAGAATAACCCTCGGCTTCGCATTCCATCTGGGACCCCCTGCCTGAAGTCACCCTGCCTCCAGGAGAATGTCGTCTTGCGTTCCGACTGCAACTGAAGCCCGGTTCCTCGGGTAACACTGCAGGCTTTTGAAGAGCCACGGGGCCGGAGGCCTAGCTGGGGCTTTCCTTGGTTGAGGCAGTTCGCTAGATGCAGAACACCCTGCCTCGAGGAGTTGATTCGGGGAAGGGACCACTGGGCAACCTGCGTCTCTTTGGACTTGTTAGAAAGCACAGGGATGTATGCGGCGTGTGGCCGTGGAAATGGGGGCCTGATGGAACGAGCCTTGCTTTCCCATTTTGAAAGCTCCATTCATGCTGCCTTGAAGCTACTTGAAATTGACTGCTGTTGACAGGCCACTGGCCACTGTCGGCATGGCTCTGGGAAGAAAATGAGTTTTCTCCGGGTAAGCCGGGTGCTTCGATGGCCGGGGTGGAGCCCATCCTGCCACGCTCTCGAGCTAAAGGGAAACTCAACGTGAGTACTGGCCTCGAGGTAAGTCCCTGAGTAGCCGCGCAGAAAGGGAGGCATGCGGCTCTTTCCATGAGGTCTTAGTCGCTGTTCTGCTTTATTTTATTTTATTTTTTTAATTTTTTATTCTTTCTTTAAGATTTATTGATTGAGTGATTGATTGCTACGTTGGGTCTGCGTTTCTGTGCTAGGGCTCTCTCCAGTTGCGGTAAGTGGGGGGCCACTCTTCATCGCGGCGCGCAGGCCTCTCACTATCGCGGCCTCTCTTGTTGCGGAGCACAGGCTCCAGAGGCGCAGGCTCAGTAGTTGTGGCTCACGGGCCCAGTTGCTCCGCGGCATGTGGGATCCTCCCAGACCCGTGCTCGAACCCGTGCACCCTGCATTGGCAGGCAGATTCTCAACCACTGGCGCCACCAGGGAAGCCCCTGTTCTGCTTTATTTTAAAGGAAGTACCCTTTTCAGGACTCCTAGGCCCCTCGGGTGTGCATCATTTTCCCTCCACGATCAGTGAGTACCTCCAGAAGCCTGTGGGCCTGCTGAGCAGCATCGAGGCCCAAAGGTCGGTCCCTCGGAGGCCCTCTGTGTATGCCAAGTGATGGGCAACACACTGCTCGTTCCTGAAGGAGAGCTACGTTTCCAGAGCACCGGAACAGCCTCAGGACCACATTTCTAGCCAGTGCGACGTACCATGGAAGTGTCCGTCATGGCCCCCGTCTGAGCTGCCGTGAGAAAACACTCTGCTTAGGATTCTTCGAGGACCTCTTACCTGAAGTCACTCTGCTCGAGGAGGAAGTTAGCATCCTACCATGCTGCGTCGCTAACGGGACACTCAGCGTGAGCAGTTGTCTCGAGGTAAGGCCCTGAATTGCCATGCAGAAGCGGAGGCGGGCAGCAGTTTCCAGGAGGCCATAGCCGTCGCTCTGCCTTATTTTAACGTCAGGACGCTTGGCAGGGCATCTAGGAGCCTCGCGTGGGCACCCTATTCTCTGCAAGAACACTGATTACCCTCAGGCCCCCATGGGCCTGCTAAGCCACATCCAGGCCCGTAGCCCTTCGGAGCCACTCTGTGTATGCCGAGTGTAGGGCAACAGCCTGCACTCTTTCTTGGGACAGCTTGATTTCCCCAGCACTCCCACTGGTCGAAGAACACCTTTCTAGCAGGTCCAACATACCGTGCAAGTCTGACTCATTGCCCTAGTCTGAGGTGCACTGAGAATAACCCTCGGCTTCGCATTCCATCTGGGACCCCCTGCCTGAAGTCACCCTGCCTCCAGGAGAATGTCGTCTTGCGTTCCGACTGCAACTGAAGCCCGGTTCCTCGGGTAACACTGCAGGCTTTTGAAGAGCCACGGGGCCGGAGGCCTAGCTGGGGCTTTCCTTGGTTGAGGCAGTTCGCTAGATGCAGAACACCCTGCCTCGAGGAGTTGATTCGGGGAAGGGACCACTGGGCAACCTGCGTCTCTTTGGACTTGTTATCAGGGATGTAATGCGGCGTGTGGCCGTGGAAATGGGGGCCTGATGGAACGAGCCTTGCTTTCCCATTTTGAAAGCTCCATTCATGCTGCCTTGAAGCTACTTGAAATTGACTGCTGTTGACAGGCCCACTGGCCACTGTCGGCATGGCTCTGGGAAGAAAATGAGTTTTCTCCGGGTAAGCCGGGTGCTTCGATGGCCGGGGTGGAGCCCATCCTGCCACGCTCTCGAGCTAAAGGGAAACTCAACGTGAGTACTGGCCTCGAGGTAAGTCCCTGAGTAGCCGCGCAGAAAGGGAGGCATGCGGCTCTTTCCATGAGGTCTTAGTCGCTGTTCTGCTTTATTTTATTTTATTTTTTTAATTTTTTATTCTTTCTTTAAGATTTATTGATTGAGTGATTGATTGCTACGTTGGGTCTGCGTTTCTGTGCTAGGGCTCTCTCCAGTTGCGGTAAGTGGGGGGCCACTCTTCATCGCGGCGCGCAGGCCTCTCACTATCGCGGCCCTCTCTTGTTGCGGAGCACAGGCTCCAGAGGCGCAGGCTCAGTAGTTGTGGCTCACGGGCCCAGTTGCTCCGCGGCATGTGGGATCCTCCCAGACCCGTGCTCGAACCCGTGCACCCTGCATTGGCAGGCAGATTCTCAACCACTGGCGCCACCAGGGAAGGCCCCTGTTCTGCTTTATTTAAAGGAAGTACCCTTTTCAGGACTCCTAGGCCCCTCGGGTGTGCATCATTTTCCCTCCACGATCAGTGAGTACCTCCAGAAGCCTGTGGGCCTGCTGAGCAGCATCGAGGCCCAAAGGTCGGTCCCTCGGAGGCCCTCTGTGTATGCCAAGTGATGGGCAAACACACTGCTCGTTCCTGAAGGAGAGCTACGTTTCCAGAGCACCGGAAACAGCCTCAGGACCACATTTCTAGCCAGTGCGACGTACCATGGAAGTGTCCGTCATGGCCCCCGTCTGAGCTGCCGTGAGAAAACACTCTGCTTAGGATTCTTCGAGGACCTCTTACCTGAAGTCACTCTGCTCGAGGAGGAAGTTAGCATCCTACCATGCTGCGTCGCTAACGGGACACTCAGCGTGAGCAGTTTGTCTCGAGGTAAGGCCCTGAATTGCCATGCAGAAGCGGAGGCGGGCAGCAGTTTCCAGGAGGCCATAGCCGTCGCTCTGCCTTATTTTAACGTCAGGACGCTTGGCAGGGCATCTAGGAGCCTCGCGTGGGCACCCTATTCTCTGCAAGAACACTGATTACCCTCAGGCCCCCATGGGCCTGCTAAGCCTCATCCAGGCCCGTAGCCCTTCGGAGCCACTCTGTGTATGCCGAGTGTAGGGCAACAGCCTGCACTCTTTCTTGGGACAGCTTGATTTCCCCAGCACTCCCACTGGTCGAAGAACACCTTTCTAGCAGGTCCAACATACCGTGCAAGTCTGACTCATTGCCCTAGTCTGAGGTGCACTGAGAATAACCCTCGGCTTCGCATTCCATCTGGGACCCCCTGCCTGAAGTCACCCTGCCTCCAGGAGAATGTCGTCTTGCGTTCCGACTGCAACTGAAGCCCGGTTCCTCGGGTAACACTGCAGGCTTTTGAAGAGCCACGGGGCCGGAGGCCTAGCTGGGGCTTTCCTTGGTTGAGGCAGTTCGCTAGATGCAGAAACACCCTGCCTCGAGAGTTGATTCGGGGAAGGGACCACTGGGCAACCTGCGTCTCTTTGGACTTGTTAGAAAGCACAGGGATGTATGCGGCGTGTGGCCGTGGAAATGGGGGCCTGATGGAACGAGCCTTGCTTTCCCATTTTGAAAGCTCCATTCATGCTGCCTTGAAGCTACTTGAAATTGACTGCTGTTGACAGGCCACTGGCCACTGTCGGCATGGCTCTGGGAAGAAAATGAGTTTTCTCCGGGTAAGCCGGGTGCTTCGATGGCGGGGTGGAGCCCATCCTGCCACGCTCTCGAGCTAAGGGAAACTCAACGTGAGTACTGGCCTCGAGGTAAGTCCCTGAGTAGCCCGCGCAGAAAGGGAGGCATGCGGCTCTTTCCATGAGGTCTTAGTCGCTGTTCTGCTTTATTTTATTTTATTTTTTTAATTTTTTATTCTTTCTTTAAGATTATTGATTGAGTGATTGATTGCTACGTTGGGTCTGCGTTTCTGTGCTAGGGCTCTCTCCAGTTGCGGTAAGTGGGGGGCCACTCTTCATCGCGGCGCGCAGGCCTCTCACTATCGCGGCCTCTCTTGTTGCGGAGCACAGGCTCCAGAGGCGCAGGCTCAGTAGTTGTGGCTCACGGGCCCAGTTGCTCCGCGGCATGTGGGATCCTCCCAGACCCGTGCTCGAACCCGTGCACCCTGCATTGGCAGGCAGATTCTCAACCACTGGCGCCACCAGGGAAGCCCCTGTTCTGCTTTATTTTAAAGGAAGTACCCTTTTCAGGACTCCTAGGCCCCTCGGGTGTGCATCATTTTCCCTCCACGATCAGTGAGTACCTCCAGAAGCCTGTGGGCCTGCTGAGCAGCATCGAGGCCCAAAGGTCGGTCCCTCGGAGGCCCTCTGTGTATGCCAAGTGATGGGCAACACACTGCTCGTTCCTGAAGGAGAGCTACGTTTCCAGAGCACCGGAACAGCCTCAGGACCACATTTCTAGCCAGTGCGACGTACCATGGAAGTGTCCGTCATGGCCCCCGTCTGAGCTGCCGTGAGAAAACACTCTGCTTAGGATTCTTCGAGGACCTCTTACCTGAAGTCACTCTGCTCGAGGAGGAAGTTAGCATCCTACCATGCTGCGTCGCTAACGGG
Source organism: Balaenoptera ricei (assembly GCF_028023285.1). Taxonomy (NCBI): domain Eukaryota; kingdom Metazoa; phylum Chordata; class Mammalia; order Artiodactyla; family Balaenopteridae; genus Balaenoptera; species Balaenoptera ricei. The sequence goes on from NW_026777677.1 coordinate 22,069, forward strand.
ACACTCAGCGTGAGCAGTTGTCTCGAGGTAAGGCCCTGAATTGCCATGCAGAAGCGGAGGCGGGCAGCAGTTTCCAGGAGGCCATAGCCGTCGCTCTGCCTTATTTTAACGTCAGGACGCTTGGCAGGGCATCTAGGAGCCTCGCGTGGGCACCCTATTCTCTGCAAGAACACTGATTACCCTCAGGCCCCCATGGGCCTGCTAAGCCACATCCAGGCCCGTAGCCCTTCGGAGCCACTCTGTGTATGCCGAGTGTAGGGCAACAGCCTGCACTCTTTCTTGGGACAGCTTGATTTCCCCAGCACTCCCACTGGTCGAAGAACACCTTTCTAGCAGGTCCAACATACCGTGCAAGTCTGACTCATTGCCCTAGTCTGAGGTGCACTGAGAATAACCCTCGGCTTCGCATTCCATCTGGGACCCCCTGCCTGAAGTCACCCTGCCTCCAGGAGAATGTCGTCTTGCGTTCCGACTGCAACTGAAGCCCGGTTCCTCGGGTAACACTGCAGGCTTTTGAAGAGCCACGGGGCCGGAGGCCTAGCTGGGGCTTTCCTTGGTTGAGGCAGTTCGCTAGATGCAGAACACCCTGCCTCGAGGAGTTGATTCGGGGAAGGGACCACTGGGCAACCTGCGTCTCTTTGGACTTGTTAGAAAGCACAGGGATGTATGCGGCGTGTGGCCGTGGAAATGGGGGCCTGATGGAACGAGCCTTGCTTTCCCATTTTGAAAGCTCCATTCATGCTGCCTTGAAGCTACTTGAAATTGACTGCTGTTGACAGGCCACTGGCCACTGTCGGCATGGCTCTGGGAAGAAAATGAGTTTTCTCCGGGTAAGCCGGGTGCTTCGATGGCCGGGGTGGAGCCCATCCTGCCACGCTCTCGAGCTAAAGGGAAACTCAACGTGAGTACTGGCCTCGAGGTAAGTCCCTGAGTAGCCGCGCAGAAAGGGAGGCATGCGGCTCTTTCCATGAGGTCTTAGTCGCTGTTCTGCTTTATTTTATTTTATTTTTTTAATTTTTTATTCTTTCTTTAAGATTTATTGATTGAGTGATTGATTGCTACGTTGGGTCTGCGTTTCTGTGCTAGGGCTCTCTCCAGTTGCGGTAAGTGGGGGGCCACTCTTCATCGCGGCGCGCAGGCCTCTCACTATCGCGGCCTCTCTTGTTGCGGAGCACAGGCTCCAGAGGCGCAGGCTCAGTAGTTGTGGCTCACGGGCCCAGTTGCTCCGCGGCATGTGGGATCCTCCCAGACCCGTGCTCGAACCCGTGCACCCTGCATTGGCAGGCAGATTCTCAACCACTGGCGCCACCAGGGAAGCCCCTGTTCTGCTTTATTTTAAAGGAAGTACCCTTTTCAGGACTCCTAGGCCCCTCGGGTGTGCATCATTTTCCCTCCACGATCAGTGAGTACCTCCAGAAGCCTGTGGGCCTGCTGAGCAGCATCGAGGCCCAAAGGTCGGTCCCTCGGAGGCCCTCTGTGTATGCCAAGTGATGGGCAACACACTGCTCGTTCCTGAAGGAGAGCTACGTTTCCAGAGCACCGGAACAGCCTCAGGACCACATTTCTAGCCAGTGCGACGTACCATGGAAGTGTCCGTCATGGCCCCCGTCTGAGCTGCCGTGAGAAAACACTCTGCTTAGGATTCTTCGAGGACCTCTTACCTGAAGTCACTCTGCTCGAGGAGGAAGTTAGCATCCTACCATGCTGCGTCGCTAACGGGACACTCAGCGTGAGCAGTTGTCTCGAGGTAAGGCCCTGAATTGCCATGCAGAAGCGGAGGCGGGCAGCAGTTTCCAGGAGGCCATAGCCGTCGCTCTGCCTTATTTTAACGTCAGGACGCTTGGCAGGGCATCTAGGAGCCTCGCGTGGGCACCCTATTCTCTGCAAGAACACTGATTACCCTCAGGCCCCCATGGGCCTGCTAAGCCACATCCAGGCCCGTAGCCCTTCGGAGCCACTCTGTGTATGCCGAGTGTAGGGCAACAGCCTGCACTCTTTCTTGGGACAGCTTGATTTCCCCAGCACTCCCACTGGTCGAAGAACACCTTTCTAGCAGGTCCAACATACCGTGCAAGTCTGACTCATTGCCCTAGTCTGAGGTGCACTGAGAATAACCCTCGGCTTCGCATTCCATCTGGGACCCCCTGCCTGAAGTCACCCTGCCTCCAGGAGAATGTCGTCTTGCGTTCCGACTGCAACTGAAGCCCGGTTCCTCGGGTAACACTGCAGGCTTTTGAAGAGCCACGGGGCCGGAGGCCTAGCTGGGGCTTTCCTTGGTTGAGGCAGTTCGCTAGATGCAGAACACCCTGCCTCGAGGAGTTGATTCGGGGAAGGGACCACTGGGCAACCTGCGTCTCTTTGGACTTGTTAGAAAGCACAGGGATGTATGCGGCGTGTGGCCGTGGAAATGGGGGCCTGATGGAACGAGCCTTGCTTTCCCATTTTGAAAGCTCCATTCATGCTGCCTTGAAGCTACTTGAAATTGACTGCTGTTGACAGGCCACTGGCCACTGTCGGCATGGCTCTGGGAAGAAAATGAGTTTTCTCCGGGTAAGCCGGGTGCTTCGATGGCCGGGGTGGAGCCCATCCTGCCACGCTCTCGAGCTAAAGGGAAACTCAACGTGAGTACTGGCCTCGAGGTAAGTCCCTGAGTAGCCGCGCAGAAAGGGAGGCATGCGGCTCTTTCCATGAGGTCTTAGTCGCTGTTCTGCTTTATTTTATTTTATTTTTTTAATTTTTTATTCTTTCTTTAAGATTTATTGATTGAGTGATTGATTGCTACGTTGGGTCTGCGTTTCTGTGCTAGGGCTCTCTCCAGTTGCGGTAAGTGGGGGGCCACTCTTCATCGCGGCGCGCAGGCCTCTCACTATCGCGGCCTCTCTTGTTGCGGAGCACAGGCTCCAGAGGCGCAGGCTCAGTAGTTGTGGCTCACGGGCCCAGTTGCTCCGCGGCATGTGGGATCCTCCCAGACCCGTGCTCGAACCCGTGCACCCTGCATTGGCAGGCAGATTCTCAACCACTGGCGCCACCAGGGAAGCCCCTGTTCTGCTTTATTTTAAAGGAAGTACCCTTTTCAGGACTCCTAGGCCCCTCGGGTGTGCATCATTTTCCCTCCACGATCAGTGAGTACCTCCAGAAGCCTGTGGGCCTGCTGAGCAGCATCGAGGCCCAAAGGTCGGTCCCTCGGAGGCCCTCTGTGTATGCCAAGTGATGGGCAACACACTGCTCGTTCCTGAAGGAGAGCTACGTTTCCAGAGCACCGGAACAGCCTCAGGACCACATTTCTAGCCAGTGCGACGTACCATGGAAGTGTCCGTCATGGCCCCCGTCTGAGCTGCCGTGAGAAAACACTCTGCTTAGGATTCTTCGAGGACCTCTTACCTGAAGTCACTCTGCTCGAGGAGGAAGTTAGCATCCTACCATGCTGCGTCGCTAACGGGACACTCAGCGTGAGCAGTTGTCTCGAGGTAAGGCCCTGAATTGCCATGCAGAAGCGGAGGCGGGCAGCAGTTTCCAGGAGGCCATAGCCGTCGCTCTGCCTTATTTTAACGCCAGGACGCTTGGCAGGGCATCTAGGAGCCTCGCGTGGGCACCCTATTCTCTGCAAGAACACTGATTACCCTCAGGCCCCCATGGGCCTGCTAAGCCACATCCAGGCCCGTAGCCCTTCGGAGCCACTCTGTGTATGCCGAGTGTAGGGCAACAGCCTGCACTCTTTCTTGGGACAGCTTGATTTCCCCAGCACTCCCACTGGTCGAAGAACACCTTTCTAGCAGGTCCAACATACCGTGCAAGTCTGACTCATTGCCCTAGTCTGAGGTGCACTGAGAATAACCCTCGGCTTCGCATTCCATCTGGGACCCCCTGCCTGAAGTCACCCTGCCTCCAGGAGAATGTCGTCTTGCGTTCCGACTGCAACTGAAGCCCGGTTCCTCGGGTAACACTGCAGGCTTTTGAAGAGCCACGGGGCCGGAGGCCTAGCTGGGGCTTTCCTTGGTTGAGGCAGTTCGCTAGATGCAGAACACCCTGCCTCGAGGAGTTGATTCGGGGAAGGGACCACTGGGCAACCTGCGTCTCTTTGGACTTGTTAGAAAGCACAGGGATGTATGCGGCGTGTGGCCGTGGAAATGGGGGCCTGATGGAACGAGCCTTGCTTTCCCATTTTGAAAGCTCCATTCATGCTGCCTTGAAGCTACTTGAAATTGACTGCTGTTGACAGGCCACTGGCCACTGTCGGCATGGCTCTGGGAAGAAAATGAGTTTTCTCCGGGTAAGCCGGGTGCTTCGATGGCCGGGGTGGAGCCCATCCTGCCACGCTCTCGAGCTAAAGGGAAACTCAACGTGAGTACTGGCCTCGAGGTAAGTCCCTGAGTAGCCGCGCAGAAAGGGAGGCATGCGGCTCTTTCCATGAGGTCTTAGTCGCTGTTCTGCTTTATTTTATTTTATTTTTTTAATTTTTTATTCTTTCTTTAAGATTTATTGATTGAGTGATTGATTGCTACGTTGGGTCTGCGTTTCTGTGCTAGGGCTCTCTCCAGTTGCGGTAAGTGGGGGGCCACTCTTCATCGCGGCGCGCAGGCCTCTCACTATCGCGGCCTCTCTTGTTGCGGAGCACAGGCTCCAGAGGCGCAGGCTCAGTAGTTGTGGCTCACGGGCCCAGTTGCTCCGCGGCATGTGGGATCCTCCCAGACCCGTGCTCGAACCCGTGCACCCTGCATTGGCAGGCAGATTCTCAACCACTGGCGCCACCAGGGAAGCCCCTGTTCTGCTTTATTTTAAAGGAAGTACCCTTTTCAGGACTCCTAGGCCCCTCGGGTGTGCATCATTTTCCCTCCACGATCAGTGAGTACCTCCAGAAGCCTGTGGGCCTGCTGAGCAGCATCGAGGCCCAAAGGTCGGTCCCTCGGAGGCCCTCTGTGTATGCCAAGTGATGGGCAACACACTGCTCGTTCCTGAAGGAGAGCTACGTTTCCAGAGCACCGGAACAGCCTCAGGACCACATTTCTAGCCAGTGCGACGTACCATGGAAGTGTCCGTCATGGCCCCCGTCTGAGCTGCCGTGAGAAAACACTCTGCTTAGGATTCTTCGAGGACCTCTTACCTGAAGTCACTCTGCTCGAGGAGGAAGTTAGCATCCTACCATGCTGCGTCGCTAACGGGACACTCAGCGTGAGCAGTTGTCTCGAGGTAAGGCCCTGAATTGCCATGCAGAAGCGGAGGCGGGCAGCAGTTTCCAGGAGGCCATAGCCGTCGCTCTGCCTTATTTTAACGTCAGGACGCTTGGCAGGGCATCTAGGAGCCTCGCGTGGGCACCCTATTCTCTGCAAGAACACTGATTACCCTCAGGCCCCCATGGGCCTGCTAAGCCACATCCAGGCCCGTAGCCCTTCGGAGCCACTCTGTGTATGCCGAGTGTAGGGCAACAGCCTGCACTCTTTCTTGGGACAGCTTGATTTCCCCAGCACTCCCACTGGTCGAAGAACACCTTTCTAGCAGGTCCAACATACCGTGCAAGTCTGACTCATTGCCCTAGTCTGAGGTGCACTGAGAATAACCCTCGGCTTCGCATTCCATCTGGGACCCCCTGCCTGAAGTCACCCTGCCTCCAGGAGAATGTCGTCTTGCGTTCCGACTGCAACTGAAGCCCGGTTCCTCGGGTAACACTGCAGGCTTTTGAAGAGCCACAGGGCCGGAGGCCTAGCTGGGGCTTTCCTTGGTTGAGGCAGTTCGCTAGATGCAGAACACCCTGCCTCGAGGAGTTGATTCGGGGAAGGGACCACTGGGCAACCTGCGTCTCTTTGGACTTGTTAGAAAGCACAGGGATGTATGCGGCGTGTGGCCGTGGAAATGGGGGCCTGATGGAACGAGCCTTGCTTTCCCATTTTGAAAGCTCCATTCATGCTGCCTTGAAGCTACTTGAAATTGACTGCTGTTGACAGGCCACTGGCCACTGTCGGCATGGCTCTGGGAAGAAAATGAGTTTTCTCCGGGTAAGCCGGGTGCTTCGATGGCCGGGGTGGAGCCCATCCTGCCACGCTCTCGAGCTAAAGGGAAACTCAACGTGAGTACTGGCCTCGAGGTAAGTCCCTGAGTAGCCGCGCAGAAAGGGAGGCATGCGGCTCTTTCCATGAGGTCTTAGTCGCTGTTCTGCTTTATTTTATTTTATTTTTTTAATTTTTTATTCTTTCTTTAAGATTTATTGATTGAGTGATTGATTGCTACGTTGGGTCTGCGTTTCTGTGCTAGGGCTCTCTCCAGTTGCGGTAAGTGGGGGGCCACTCTTCATCGCGGCGCGCAGGCCTCTCACTATCGCGGCCTCTCTTGTTGCGGAGCACAGGCTCCAGAGGCGCAGGCTCAGTAGTTGTGGCTCACGGGCCCAGTTGCTCCGCGGCATGTGGGATCCTCCCAGACCCGTGCTCGAACCCGTGCACCCTGCATTGGCAGGCAGATTCTCAACCACTGGCGCCACCAGGGAAGCCCCTGTTCTGCTTTATTTTAAAGGAAGTACCCTTTTCAGGACTCCTAGGCCCCTCGGGTGTGCATCATTTTCCCTCCACGATCAGTGAGTACCTCCAGAAGCCTGTGGGCCTGCTGAGCAGCATCGAGGCCCAAAGGTCGGTCCCTCGGAGGCCCTCTGTGTATGCCAAGTGATGGGCAACACACTGCTCGTTCCTGAAGGAGAGCTACGTTTCCAGAGCACCGGAACAGCCTCAGGACCACATTTCTAGCCAGTGCGACGTACCATGGAAGTGTCCGTCATGGCCCCCGTCTGAGCTGCCGTGAGAAAACACTCTGCTTAGGATTCTTCGAGGACCTCTTACCTGAAGTCACTCTGCTCGAGGAGGAAGTTAGCATCCTACCATGCTGCGTCGCTAACGGGACACTCAGCATGAGCAGTTGTCTCGAGGTAAGGCCCTGAATTGCCATGCAGAAGCGGAGGCGGGCAGCAGTTTCCAGGAGGCCATAGCCGTCGCTCTGCCTTATTTTAACGTCAGGACGCTTGGCAGGGCATCTAGGAGCCTCGCGTGGGCACCCTATTCTCTGCAAGAACACTGATTACCCTCAGGCCCCCATGGGCCTGCTAAGCCACATCCAGGCCCGTAGCCCTTCGGAGCCACTCTGTGTATGCCGAGTGTAGGGCAACAGCCTGCACTCTTTCTTGGGACAGCTTGATTTCCCCAGCACTCCCACTGGTCGAAGAACACCTTTCTAGCAGGTCCAACATACCGTGCAAGTCTGACTCATTGCCCTAGTCTGAGGTGCACTGAGAATAACCCTCGGCTTCGCATTCCATCTGGGACCCCCTGCCTGAAGTCACCCTGCCTCCAGGAGAATGTCGTCTTGCGTTCCGACTGCAACTGAAGCCCGGTTCCTCGGGTAACACTGCAGGCTTTTGAAGAGCCACGGGGCCGGAGGCCTAGCTGGGGCTTTCCTTGGTTGAGGCAGTTCGCTAGATGCAGAACACCCTGCCTCGAGGAGTTGATTCGGGGAAGGGACCACTGGGCAACCTGCGTCTCTTTGGACTTGTTAGAAAGCACAGGGATGTATGCGGCGTGTGGCCGTGGAAATGGGGGCCTGATGGAACGAGCCTTGCTTTCCCATTTTGAAAGCTCCATTCATGCTGCCTTGAAGCTACTTGAAATTGACTGCTGTTGACAGGCCACTGGCCACTGTCGGCATGGCTCTGGGAAGAAAATGAGTTTTCTCCGGGTAAGCCGGGTGCTTCGATGGCCGGGGTGGAGCCCATCCTGCCACGCTCTCGAGCTAAAGGGAAACTCAACGTGAGTACTGGCCTCGAGGTAAGTCCCTGAGTAGCCGCGCAGAAAGGGAGGCATGCGGCTCTTTCCATGAGGTCTTAGTCGCTGTTCTGCTTTATTTTATTTTATTTTTTTAATTTTTTATTCTTTCTTTAAGATTTATTGATTGAGTGATTGATTGCTACGTTGGGTCTGCGTTTCTGTGCTAGGGCTCTCTCCAGTTGCGGTAAGTGGGGGGCCACTCTTCATCGCGGCGCGCAGGCCTCTCACTATCGCGGCCTCTCTTGTTGCGGAGCACAGGCTCCAGAGGCGCAGGCTCAGTAGTTGTGGCTCACGGGCCCAGTTGCTCCGCGGCATGTGGGATCCTCCCAGACCCGTGCTCGAACCCGTGCACCCTGCATTGGCAGGCAGATTCTCAACCACTGGCGCCACCAGGGAAGCCCCTGTTCTGCTTTATTTTAAAGGAAGTACCCTTTTCAGGACTCCTAGGCCCCTCGGGTGTGCATCATTTTCCCTCCACGATCAGTGAGTACCTCCAGAAGCCTGTGGGCCTGCTGAGCAGCATCGAGGCCCAAAGGTCGGTCCCTCGGAGGCCCTCTGTGTATGCCAAGTGATGGGCAACACACTGCTCGTTCCTGAAGGAGAGCTACGTTTCCAGAGCACCGGAACAGCCTCAGGACCACATTTCTAGCCAGTGCGACGTACCATGGAAGTGTCCGTCATGGCCCCCGTCTGAGCTGCCGTGAGAAAACACTCTGCTTAGGATTCTTCGAGGACCTCTTACCTGAAGTCACTCTGCTCGAGGAGGAAGTTAGCATCCTACCATGCTGCGTCGCTAACGGGACACTCAGCGTGAGCAGTTGTCTCGAGGTAAGGCCCTGAATTGCCATGCAGAAGCGGAGGCGGGCAGCAGTTTCCAGGAGGCCATAGCCGTCGCTCTGCCTTATTTTAACGTCAGGACGCTTGGCAGGGCATCTAGGAGCCTCGCGTGGGCACCCTATTCTCTGCAAGAACACTGATTACCCTCAGGCCCCCATGGGCCTGCTAAGCCACATCCAGGCCCGTAGCCCTTCGGAGCCACTCTGTGTATGCCGAGTGTAGGGCAACAGCCTGCACTCTTTCTTGGGACAGCTTGATTTCCCCAGCACTCCCACTGGTCGAAGAACACCTTTCTAGCAGGTCCAACATACCGTGCAAGTCTGACTCATTGCCCTAGTCTGAGGTGCACTGAGAATAACCCTCGGCTTCGCATTCCATCTGGGACCCCCTGCCTGAAGTCACCCTGCCTCCAGGAGAATGTCGTCTTGCGTTCCGACTGCAACTGAAGCCCGGTTCCTCGGGTAACACTGCAGGCTTTTGAAGAGCCACAGGGCCGGAGGCCTAGCTGGGGCTTTCCTTGGTTGAGGCAGTTCGCTAGATGCAGAACACCCTGCCTCGAGGAGTTGATTCGGGGAAGGGACCACTGGGCAACCTGCGTCTCTTTGGACTTGTTAGAAAGCACAGGGATGTATGCGGCGTGTGGCCGTGGAAATGGGGGCCTGATGGAACGAGCCTTGCTTTCCCATTTTGAAAGCTCCATTCATGCTGCCTTGAAGCTACTTGAAATTGACTGCTGTTGACAGGCCACTGGCCACTGTCGGCATGGCTCTGGGAAGAAAATGAGTTTTCTCCGGGTAAGCCGGGTGCTTCGATGGCCGGGGTGGAGCCCATCCTGCCACGCTCTCGAGCTAAAGGGAAACTCAACGTGAGTACTGGCCTCGAGGTAAGTCCCTGAGTAGCCGCGCAGAAAGGGAGGCATGCGGCTCTTTCCATGAGGTCTTAGTCGCTGTTCTGCTTTATTTTATTTTATTTTTTTAATTTTTTATTCTTTCTTTAAGATTTATTGATTGAGTGATTGATTGCTACGTTGGGTCTGCGTTTCTGTGCTAGGGCTCTCTCCAGTTGCGGTAAGTGGGGGGCCACTCTTCATCGCGGCGCGCAGGCCTCTCACTATCGCGGCCTCTCTTGTTGCGGAGCACAGGCTCCAGAGGCGCAGGCTCAGTAGTTGTGGCTCACGGGCCCAGTTGCTCCGCGGCATGTGGGATCCTCCCAGACCCGTGCTCGAACCCGTGCACCCTGCATTGGCAGGCAGATTCTCAACCACTGGCGCCACCAGGGAAGCCCCTGTTCTGCTTTATTTTAAAGGAAGTACCCTTTTCAGGACTCCTAGGCCCCTCGGGTGTGCATCATTTTCCCTCCACGATCAGTGAGTACCTCCAGAAGCCTGTGGGCCTGCTGAGCAGCATCGAGGCCCAAAGGTCGGTCCCTCGGAGGCCCTCTGTGTATGCCAAGTGATGGGCAACACACTGCTCGTTCCTGAAGGAGAGCTACGTTTCCAGAGCACCAGAACAGCCTCAGGACCACATTTCTAGCCAGTGCGACGTACCATGGAAGTGTCCGTCATGGCCCCCGTCTGAGCTGCCGTGAGAAAACACTCTGCTTAGGATTCTTCGAGGACCTCTTACCTGAAGTCACTCTGCTCGAGGAGGAAGTTAGCATCCTACCATGCTGCGTCGCTAACGGGACACTCAGCGTGAGCAGTTGTCTCGAGGTAAGGCCCTGAATTGCCATGCAGAAGCGGAGGCGGGCAGCAGTTTCCAGGAGGCCATAGCCGTCGCTCTGCCTTATTTTAACGTCAGGACGCTTGGCAGGGCATCTAGGAGCCTCGCGTGGGCACCCTATTCTCTGCAAGAACACTGATTACCCTCAGGCCCCCATGGGCCTGCTAAGCCACATCCAGGCCCGTAGCCCTTCGGAGCCACTCTGTGTATGCCGAGTGTAGGGCAACAGCCTGCACTCTTTCTTGGGACAGCTTGATTTCCCCAGCACTCCCACTGGTCGAAGAACACCTTTCTAGCAGGTCCAACATACCGTGCAAGTCTGACTCATTGCCCTAGTCTGAGGTGCACTGAGAATAACCCTCGGCTTCGCATTCCATCTGGGACCCCCTGCCTGAAGTCACCCTGCCTCCAGGAGAATGTCGTCTTGCGTTCCGACTGCAACTGAAGCCCGGTTCCTCGGGTAACACTGCAGGCTTTTGAAGAGCCACGGGGCCGGAGGCCTAGCTGGGGCTTTCCTTGGTTGAGGCAGTTCGCTAGATGCAGAACACCCTGCCTCGAGGAGTTGATTCGGGGAAGGGACCACTGGGCAACCTGCGTCTCTTTGGACTTGTTAGAAAGCACAGGGATGTATGCGGCGTGTGGCCGTGGAAATGGGGGCCTGATGGAACGAGCCTTGCTTTCCCATTTTGAAAGCTCCATTCATGCTGCCTTGAAGCTACTTGAAATTGACTGCTGTTGACAGGCCACTGGCCACTGTCGGCATGGCTCTGGGAAGAAAATGAGTTTTCTCCGGGTAAGCCGGGTGCTTCGATGGCCGGGGTGGAGCCCATCCTGCCACGCTCTCGAGCTAAAGGGAAACTCAACGTGAGTACTGGCCTCGAGGTAAGTCCCTGAGTAGCCGCGCAGAAAGGGAGGCATGCGGCTCTTTCCATGAGGTCTTAGTCGCTGTTCTGCTTTATTTTATTTTATTTTTTTAATTTTTTATTCTTTCTTTAAGATTTATTGATTGAGTGATTGATTGCTACGTTGGGTCTGCGTTTCTGTGCTAGGGCTCTCTCCAGTTGCGGTAAGTGGGGGGCCACTCTTCATCGCGGCGCGCAGGCCTCTCACTATCGCGGCCTCTCTTGTTGCGGAGCACAGGCTCCAGAGGCGCAGGCTCAGTAGTTGTGGCTCACGGGCCCAGTTGCTCCGCGGCATGTGGGATCCTCCCAGACCCGTGCTCGAACCCGTGCACCCTGCATTGGCAGGCAGATTCTCAACCACTGGCGCCACCAGGGAAGCCCCTGTTCTGCTTTATTTTAAAGGAAGTACCCTTTTCAGGACTCCTAGGCCCCTCGGGTGTGCATCATTTTCCCTCCACGATCAGTGAGTACCTCCAGAAGCCTGTGGGCCTGCTGAGCAGCATCGAGGCCCAAAGGTCGGTCCCTCGGAGGCCTCTGTGTATGCCAAGTGATGGGCAACACACTGCTCGTTCCTGAAGGAGAGCTACGTTTCCAGAGCACCGGAACAGCCTCAGGACCACATTTCTAGCCAGTGCGACGTACCATGGAAGTGTCCGTCATGGCCCCCGTCTGAGCTGCCGTGAGAAAACACTCTGCTTAGGATTCTTCGAGGACCTCTTACCTGAAGTCACTCTGCTCGAGGAGGAAGTTAGCATCCTACCATGCTGCGTCGCTAACGGGACACTCAGCGTGAGCAGTTGTCTCGAGGTAAGGCCCTGAATTGCCATGCAGAAGCGGAGGCGGGCAGCAGTTTCCAGGAGGCCATAGCCGTCGCTCTGCCTTATTTTAACGCCAGGACGCTTGGCAGGGCATCTAGGAGCCTCGCGTGGGCACCCTATTCTCTGCAAGAACACTGATTACCCTCAGGCCCCCATGGGCCTGCTAAGCCACATCCAGGCCCGTAGCCCTTCGGAGCCACTCTGTGTATGCCGAGTGTAGGGCAACAGCCTGCACTCTTTCTTGGGACAGCTTGATTTCCCCAGCACTCCCACTGGTCGAAGAACACCTTTCTAGCAGGTCCAACATACCGTGCAAGTCTGACTCATTGCCCTAGTCTGAGGTGCACTGAGAATAACCCTCGGCTTCGCATTCCATCTGGGACCCCCTGCCTGAAGTCACCCTGCCTCCAGGAGAATGTCGTCTTGCGTTCCGACTGCAACTGAAGCCCGGTTCCTCGGGTAACACTGCAGGCTTTTGAAGAGCCACGGGGCCGGAGGCCTAGCTGGGGCTTTCCTTGGTTGAGGCAGTTCGCTAGATGCAGAACACCCTGCCTCGAGGAGTTGACTCGGGGAAGGGACCACTGGGCAACCTGCGTCTCTTTGGACTTGTTAGAAAGCACAGGGATGTATGCGGCGTGTGGCCGTGGAAATGGGGGCCTGATGGAACGAGCCTTGCTTTCCCATTTTGAAAGCTCCATTCATGCTGCCTTGAAGCTACTTGAAATTGACTGCTGTTGACAGGCCACTGGCCACTGTCGGCATGGCTCTGGGAAGAAAATGAGTTTTCTCCGGGTAAGCCGGGTGCTTCGATGGCCGGGGTGGAGCCCATCCTGCCACGCTCTCGAGCTAAAGGGAAACTCAACGTGAGTACTGGCCTCGAGGTAAGTCCCTGAGTAGCCGCGCAGAAAGGGAGGCATGCGGCTCTTTCCATGAGGTCTTAGTCGCTGTTCTGCTTTATTTTATTTTATTTTTTTAATTTTTTATTCTTTCTTTAAGATTTATTGATTGAGTGATTGATTGCTACGTTGGGTCTGCGTTTCTGTGCTAGGGCTCTCTCCAGTTGCGGTAAGTGGGGGGCCACTCTTCATCGCGGCGCGCAGGCCTCTCACTATCGCGGCCTCTCTTGTTGCGGAGCACAGGCTCCAGAGGCGCAGGCTCAGTAGTTGTGGCTCACGGGCCCAGTTGCTCCGCGGCATGTGGGATCCTCCCAGACCCGTGCTCGAACCCGTGCACCCTGCATTGGCAGGCAGATTCTCAACCACTGGCGCCACCAGGGAAGCCCCTGTTCTGCTTTATTTTAAAGGAAGTACCCTTTTCAGGACTCCTAGGCCCCTCGGGTGTGCATCATTTTCCCTCCACGATCAGTGAGTACCTCCAGAAGCCTGTGGGCCTGCTGAGCAGCATCGAGGCCCAAAGGTCGGTCCCTCGGAGGCCCTCTGTGTATGCCAAGTGATGGGCAACACACTGCTCGTTCCTGAAGGAGAGCTACGTTTCCAGAGCACCGGAACAGCCTCAGGACCACATTTCTAGCCAGTGCGACGTACCATGGAAGTGTCCGTCATGGCCCCCGTCTGAGCTGCCGTGAGAAAACACTCTGCTTAGGATTCTTCGAGGGCCTCTTACCTGAAGTCACTCTGCTCGAGGAGGAAGTTAGCATCCTACCATGCTGCGTCGCTAACGGGACACTCAGCGTGAGCAGTTGTCTCGAGGTAAGGCCCTGAATTGCCATGCAGAAGCGGAGGCGGGCAGCAGTTTCCAGGAGGCCATAGCCGTCGCTCTGCCTTATTTTAACGTCAGGACGCTTGGCAGGGCATCTAGGAGCCTCGCGTGGGCACCCTATTCTCTGCAAGAACACTGATTACCCTCAGGCCCCCATGGGCCTGCTAAGCCACATCCAGGCCCGTAGCCCTTCGGAGCCACTCTGTGTATGCCGAGTGTAGGGCAACAGCCTGCACTCTTTCTTGGGACAGCTTGATTTCCCCAGCACTCCCACTGGTCGAAGAACACCTTTCTAGCAGGTCCAACATACCGTGCAAGTCTGACTCATTGCCCTAGTCTGAGGTGCACTGAGAATAACCCTCGGCTTCGCATTCCATCTGGGACCCCCTGCCTGAAGTCACCCTGCCTCCAGGAGAATGTCGTCTTGCGTTCCGACTGCAACTGAAGCCCGGTTCCTCGGGTAACACTGCAGGCTTTTGAAGAGCCACGGGGCCGGAGGCCTAGCTGGGGCTTTCCTTGGTTGAGGCAGTTCGCTAGATGCAGAACACCCTGCCTCGAGGAGTTGACTCGGGGAAGGGACCACTGGGCAACCTGCGTCTCTTTGGACTTGTTAGAAAGCACAGGGATGTATGCGGCGTGTGGCCGTGGAAATGGGGGCCTGATGGAACGAGCCTTGCTTTCCCATTTTGAAAGCTCCATTCATGCTGCCTTGAAGCTACTTGAAATTGACTGCTGTTGACAGGCCACTGGCCACTGTCGGCATGGCTCTGGGAAGAAAATGAGTTTTCTCCGGGTAAGCCGGGTGCTTCGATGGCCGGGGTGGAGCCCATCCTGCCACGCTCTCGAGCTAAAGGGAAACTCAACGTGAGTACTGGCCTCGAGGTAAGTCCCTGAGTAGCCGCGCAGAAAGGGAGGCATGCGGCTCTTTCCATGAGGTCTTAGTCGCTGTTCTGCTTTATTTTATTTTATTTTTTTAATTTTTTATTCTTTCTTTAAGATTTATTGATTGAGTGATTGATTGCTACGTTGGGTCTGCGTTTCTGTGCTAGGGCTCTCTCCAGTTGCGGTAAGTGGGGGGCCACTCTTCATCGCGGCGCGCAGGCCTCTCACTATCGCGGCCTCTCTTGTTGCGGAGCACAGGCTCCAGAGGCGCAGGCTCAGTAGTTGTGGCTCACGGGCCCAGTTGCTCCGCGGCATGTGGGATCCTCCCAGACCCGTGCTCGAACCCGTGCACCCTGCATTGGCAGGCAGATTCTCAACCACTGGCGCCACCAGGGAAGCCCCTGTTCTGCTTTATTTTAAAGGAAGTACCCTTTTCAGGACTCCTAGGCCCCTCGGGTGTGCATCATTTTCCCTCCACGATCAGTGAGTACCTCCAGAAGCCTGTGGGCCTGCTGAGCAGCATCGAGGCCCAAAGGTCGGTCCCTCGGAGGCCCTCTGTGTATGCCAAGTGATGGGCAACACACTGCTCGTTCCTGAAGGAGAGCTACGTTTCCAGAGCACCGGAACAGCCTCAGGACCACATTTCTAGCCAGTGCGACGTACCATGGAAGTGTCCGTCATGGCCCCCGTCTGAGCTGCCGTGAGAAAACACTCTGCTTAGGATTCTTCGAGGGCCTCTTACCTGAAGTCACTCTGCTCGAGGAGGAAGTTAGCATCCTACCATGCTGTGTCGCTAACGGGACACTCAGCGTGAGCAGTTGTCTCGAGGTAAGGCCCTGAATTGCCATGCAGAAGGGGAGGCGGGCAGCAGTTTCCAGGAGGCCATAGCCGTCGCTCTGCCTTATTTTAACGTCAGGACGCTTGGCAGGGCATCTAGGAGCCTCGCGTGGGCACCCTATTCTCTGCAAGAACACTGATTACCCTCAGGCCCCCATGGGCCTGCTAAGCCACATCCAGGCCCGTAGCCCTTCGGAGCCACTCTGTGTATGCCGAGTGTAGGGCAACAGCCTGCACTCTTTCTTGGGACAGCTTGATTTCCCCAGCACTCCCACTGGTCGAAGAACACCTTTCTAGCAGGTCCAACATACCGTGCAAGTCTGACTCATTGCCCTAGTCTGAGGTGCACTGAGAATAACCCTCGGCTTCGCATTCCATCTGGGACCCCCTGCCTGAAGTCACCCTGCCTCCAGGAGAATGTCGTCTTGCGTTCCGACTGCAACTGAAGCCCGGTTCCTCGGGTAACACTGCAGGCTTTTGAAGAGCCACGGGGCCGGAGGCCTAGCTGGGGCTTTCCTTGGTTGAGGCAGTTCGCTAGATGCAGAACACCCTGCCTCAAGGAGTTGACTCGGGGAAGGGACCACTGGGCAACCTGCGTCTCTTTGGACTTGTTAGAAAGCACAGGGATGTATGCGGCGTGTGGCCGTGGAAATGGGGGCCTGATGGAACGAGCCTTGCTTTCCCATTTTGAAAGCTCCATTCATGCTGCCTTGAAGCTACTTGAAATTGACTGCTGTTGACAGGCCACTGGCCACTGTCGGCATGGCTCTGGGAAGAAAATGAGTTTTCTCCGGGTAAGCCGGGTGCTTCGATGGCCGGGGTGGAGCCCATCCTGCCACGCTCTCGAGCTAAAGGGAAACTCAACGTGAGTACTGGCCTCGAGGTAAGTCCCTGAGTAGCCGCGCAGAAAGGGAGGCATGCGGCTCTTTCCATGAGGTCTTAGTCGCTGTTCTGCTTTATTTTATTTTATTTTTTTAATTTTTTATTCTTTCTTTAAGATTTATTGATTGAGTGATTGATTGCTACGTTGGGTCTGCGTTTCTGTGCTAGGGCTCTCTCCAGTTGCGGTAAGTGGGGGGCCACTCTTCATCGCGGCGCGCAGGCCTCTCACTATCGCGGCCTCTCTTGTTGCGGAGCACAGGCTCCAGAGGCGCAGGCTCAGTAGTTGTGGCTCACGGGCCCAGTTGCTCCGCGGCATGTGGGATCCTCCCAGACCCGTGCTCGAACCCGTGCACCCTGCATTGGCAGGCAGATTCTCAACCACTGGCGCCACCAGGGAAGCCCCTGTTCTGCTTTATTTTAAAGGAAGTACCCTTTTCAGGACTCCTAGGCCCCTCGGGTGTGCATCATTTTCCCTCCACGATCAGTGAGTACCTCCAGAAGCCTGTGGGCCTGCTGAGCAGCATCGAGGCCCAAAGGTCGGTCCCTCGGAGGCCCTCTGTGTATGCCAAGTGATGGGCAACACACTGCTCGTTCCTGAAGGAGAGCTACGTTTCCAGAGCACCGGAACAGCCTCAGGACCACATTTCTAGCCAGTGCGACGTACCATGGAAGTGTCCGTCATGGCCCCCGTCTGAGCTGCCGTGAGAAAACACTCTGCTTAGGATTCTTCGAGGGCCTCTTACCTGAAGTCACTCTGCTCGAGGAGGAAGTTAGCATCCTACCATGCTGCGTCGCTAACGGGACACTCAGCGTGAGCAGTTGTCTCGAGGTAAGGCCCTGAATTGCCATGCAGAAGCGGAGGCGGGCAGCAGTTTCCAGGAGGCCATAGCCGTCGCTCTGCCTTATTTTAACGCCAGGACGCTTGGCAGGGCATCTAGGAGCCTCGCGTGGGCACCCTATTCTCTGCAAGAACACTGATTACCCTCAGGCCCCCATGGGCCTGCTAAGCCACATCCAGGCCCGTAGCCCTTCGGAGCCACTCTGTGTATGCCGAGTGTAGGGCAACAGCCTGCACTCTTTCTTGGGACAGCTTGATTTCCCCAGCACTCCCACTGGTCGAAGAACACCTTTCTAGCAGGTCCAACATACCGTGCAAGTCTGACTCATTGCCCTAGTCTGAGGTGCACTGAGAATAACCCTCGGCTTCGCATTCCATCTGGGACCCCCTGCCTGAAGTCACCCTGCCTCCAGGAGAATGTCGTCTTGCGTTCCGACTGCAACTGAAGCCCGGTTCCTCGGGTAACACTGCAGGCTTTTGAAGAGCCACGGGGCCGGAGGCCTAGCTGGGGCTTTCCTTGGTTGAGGCAGTTCGCTAGATGCAGAACACCCTGCCTCGAGGAGTTGACTCGGGGAAGGGACCACTGGGCAACCTGCGTCTCTTTGGACTTGTTAGAAAGCACAGGGATGTATGCGGCGTGTGGCCGTAGAAATGGGGGCCTGATGGAACGAGCCTTGCTTTCCCATTTTGAAAGCTCCATTCATGCTGCCTTGAAGCTACTTGAAATTGACTGCTGTTGACAGGCCACTGGCCACTGTCGGCATGGCTCTGGGAAGAAAATGAGTTTTCTCCGGGTAAGCCGGGTGCTTCGATGGCCGGGGTGGAGCCCATCCTGCCACGCTCTCGAGCTAAAGGGAAACTCAACGTGAGTACTGGCCTCGAGGTAAGTCCCTGAGTAGCCGCGCAGAAAGGGAGGCATGCGGCTCTTTCCATGAGGTCTTAGTCGCTGTTCTGCTTTATTTTATTTTATTTTTTTAATTTTTTATTCTTTCTTTAAGATTTATTGATTGAGTGATTGATTGCTACGTTGGGTCTGCGTTTCTGTGCTAGGGCTCTCTCCAGTTGCGGTAAGTGGGGGGCCACTCTTCATCGCGGCGCGCAGGCCTCTCACTATCGCGGCCTCTCTTGTTGCGGAGCACAGGCTCCAGAGGCGCAGGCTCAGTAGTTGTGGCTCACGGGCCCAGTTGCTCCGCGGCATGTGGGATCCTCCCAGACCCGTGCTCGAACCCGTGCACCCTGCATTGGCAGGCAGATTCTCAACCACTGGCGCCACCAGGGAAGCCCCTGTTCTGCTTTATTTTAAAGGAAGTACCCTTTTCAGGACTCCTAGGCCCCTCGGGTGTGCATCATTTTCCCTCCACGATCAGTGAGTACCTCCAGAAGCCTGTGGGCCTGCTGAGCAGCATCGAGGCCCAAAGGTCGGTCCCTCGGAGGCCCTCTGTGTATGCCAAGTGATGGGCAACACACTGCTCGTTCCTGAAGGAGAGCTACGTTTCCAGAGCACCGGAACAGCCTCAGGACCACATTTCTAGCCAGTGCGACGTACCATGGAAGTGTCCGTCATGGCCCCCGTCTGAGCTGCCGTGAGAAAACACTCTGCTTAGGATTCTTCGAGGACCTCTTACCTGAAGTCACTCTGCTCGAGGAGGAAGTTAGCATCCTACCATGCTGCGTCGCTAACGGGACACTCAGCGTGAGCAGTTGTCTCGAGGTAAGGCCCTGAATTGCCATGCAGAAGCGGAGGCGGGCAGCAGTTTCCAGGAGGCCATAGCCGTCGCTCTGCATTATTTTAACGCCAGGACGCTTGGCAGGGCATCTAGGAGCCTCGCGTGGGCACCCTATTCTCTGCAAGAACACTGATTACCCTCAGGCCCCCATGGGCCTGCTAAGCCACATCCAGGCCCGTAGCCCTTCGGAGCCACTCTGTGTATGCCGAGTGTAGGGCAACAGCCTGCACTCTTTCTTGGGACAGCTTGATTTCCCCAGCACTCCCACTGGTCGAAGAACACCTTTCTAGCAGGTCCAACATACCGTGCAAGTCTGACTCATTGCCCTAGTCTGAGGTGCACTGAGAATAACCCTCGGCTTCGCATTCCATCTGGGACCCCCTGCCTGAAGTCACCCTGCCTCCAGGAGAATGTCGTCTTGCGTTCCGACTGCAACTGAAGCCCGGTTCCTCGGGTAACACTGCAGGCTTTTGAAGAGCCACGGGGCCGGAGGCCTAGCTGGGGCTTTCCTTGGTTGAGGCAGTTCGCTAGATGCAGAACACCCTGCCTCGAGGAGTTGACTCGGGGAAGGGACCACTGGGCAACCTGCGTCTCTTTGGACTTGTTAGAAAGCACAGGGATGTATGCGGCGTGTGGCCGTGGAAATGGGGGCCTGATGGAACGAGCCTTGCTTTCCCATTTTGAAAGCTCCATTCATGCTGCCTTGAAGCTACTTGAAATTGACTGCTGTTGACAGGCCACTGGCCACTGTCGGCATGGCTCTGGGAAGAAAATGAGTTTTCTCCAGGTAAGCCGGGTGCTTCGATGGCCGGGGTGGAGCCCATCCTGCCACGCTCTCGAGCTAAAGGGAAACTCAACGTGAGTACTGGCCTCGAGGTAAGTCCCTGAGTAGCCGCGCAGAAAGGGAGGCATGCGGCTCTTTCCATGAGGTCTTAGTCGCTGTTCTGCTTTATTTTATTTTATTTTTTTAATTTTTTATTCTTTCTTTAAGATTTATTGATTGAGTGATTGATTGCTACGTTGGGTCTGCGTTTCTGTGCTAGGGCTCTCTCCAGTTGCGGTAAGTGGGGGGCCACTCTTCATCGCGGCGCGCAGGCCTCTCACTATCGCGGCCTCTCTTGTTGCGGAGCACAGGCTCCAGAGGCGCAGGCTCAGTAGTTGTGGCTCACGGGCCCAGTTGCTCCGCGGCATGTGGGATCCTCCCAGACCCGTGCTCGAACCCGTGCACCCTGCATTGGCAGGCAGATTCTCAACCACTGGCGCCACCAGGGAAGCCCCTGTTCTGCTTTATTTTAAAGGAAGTACCCTTTTCAGGACTCCTAGGCCCCTCGGGTGTGCATCATTTTCCCTCCACGATCAGTGAGTACCTCCAGAAGCCTGTGGGCCTGCTGAGCAGCATCGAGGCCCAAAGGTCGGTCCCTCGGAGGCCCTCTGTGTATGCCAAGTGATGGGCAACACACTGCTCGTTCCTGAAGGAGAGCTACGTTTCCAGAGCACCGGAACAGCCTCAGGACCACATTTCTAGCCAGTGCGACGTACCATGGAAGTGTCCGTCATGGCCCCCGTCTGAGCTGCCGTGAGAAAACACTCTGCTTAGGATTCTTCGAGGACCTCTTACCTGAAGTCACTCTGCTCGAGGAGGAAGTTAGCATCCTACCATGCTGCGTCGCTAACGGGACACTCAGCGTGAGCAGTTGTCTCGAGGTAAGGCCCTGAATTGCCATGCAGAAGCGGAGGCGGGCAGCAGTTTCCAGGAGGCCATAGCCGTCGCTCTGCATTATTTTAACGCCAGGACGCTTGGCAGGGCATCTAGGAGCCTCGCGTGGGCACCCTATTCTCTGCAAGAACACTGATTACCCTCAGGCCCCCATGGGCCTGCTAAGCCACATCCAGGCCCGTAGCCCTTCGGAGCCACTCTGTGTATGCCGAGTGTAGGGCAACAGCCTGCACTCTTTCTTGGGACAGCTTGATTTCCCCAGCACTCCCACTGGTCGAAGAACACCTTTCTAGCAGGTCCAACATACCGTGCAAGTCTGACTCATTGCCCTAGTCTGAGGTGCACTGAGAATAACCCTCGGCTTCGCATTCCATCTGGGACCCCCTGCCTGAAGTCACCCTGCCTCCAGGAGAATGTCGTCTTGCGTTCCGACTGCAACTGAAGCCCGGTTCCTCGGGTAACACTGCAGGCTTTTGAAGAGCCACGGGGCCGGAGGCCTAGCTGGGGCTTTCCTTGGTTGAGGCAGTTCGCTAGATGCAGAACACCCTGCCTCGAGGAGTTGACTCGGGGAAGGGACCACTGGGCAACCTGCGTCTCTTTGGACTTGTTAGAAAGCACAGGGATGTATGCGGCGTGTGGCCGTGGAAATGGGGGCCTGATGGAACGAGCCTTGCTTTCCCATTTTGAAAGCTCCATTCATGCTGCCTTGAAGCTACTTGAAATTGACTGCTGTTGACAGGCCACTGGCCACTGTCGGCATGGCTCTGGGAAGAAAATGAGTTTTCTCCGGGTAAGCCGGGTGCTTCGATGGCCGGGGTGGAGCCCATCCTGCCACGCTCTCGAGCTAAAGGGAAACTCAACGTGAGTACTGGCCTCGAGGTAAGTCCCTGAGTAGCCGCGCAGAAAGGGAGGCATGCGGCTCTTTCCATGAGGTCTAAGTCGCTGTTCTGCTTTATTTTATTTTATTTTTTTAATTTTTTATTCTTTCTTTAAGATTTATTGATTGAGTGATTGATTGCTACGTTGGGTCTGCGTTTCTGTGCTAGGGCTCTCTCCAGTTGCGGTAAGTGGGGGGCCACTCTTCATCGCGGCGCGCAGGCCTCTCACTATCGCGGCCTCTCTTGTTGCGGAGCACAGGCTCCAGAGGCGCAGGCTCAGTAGTTGTGGCTCACGGGCCCAGTTGCTCCGCGGCATGTGGGATCCTCCCAGACCCGTGCTCGAACCCGTGCACCCTGCATTGGCAGGCAGATTCTCAACCACTGGCGCCACCAGGGAAGCCCCTGTTCTGCTTTATTTTAAAGGAAGTACCCTTTTCAGGACTCCTAGGCCCCTCGGGTGTGCATCATTTTCCCTCCACGATCAGTGAGTACCTCCAGAAGCCTGTGGGCCTGCTGAGCAGCATCGAGGCCCAAAGGTCGGTCCCTCGGAGGCCCTCTGTGTATGCCAAGTGATGGGCAACACACTGCTCGTTCCTGAAGGAGAGCTACGTTTCCAGAGCACCGGAACAGCCTCAGGACCACATTTCTAGCCAGTGCGACGTACCATGGAAGTGTCCGTCATGGCCCCCGTCTGAGCTGCCGTGAGAAAACACTCTGCTTAGGATTCTTCGAGGACCTCTTACCTGAAGTCACTCTGCTCGAGGAGGAAGTTAGCATCCTACCATGCTGCGTCGCTAACGGGACACTCAGCGTGAGCAGTTGTCTCGAGGTAAGGCCCTGAATTGCCATGCAGAAGCGGAGGCGGGCAGCAGTTTCCAGGAGGCCATAGCCGTCGCTCTGCATTATTTTAACGCCAGGACGCTTGGCAGGGCATCTAGGAGCCTCGCGTGGGCACCCTATTCTCTGCAAGAACACTGATTACCCTCAGGCCCCCATGGGCCTGCTAAGCCACATCCAGGCCCGTAGCCCTTCGGAGCCACTCTGTGTATGCCGAGTGTAGGGCAACAGCCTGCACTCTTTCTTGGGACAGCTTGATTTCCCCAGCACTCCCACTGGTCGAAGAACACCTTTCTAGCAGGTCCAACATACCGTGCAAGTCTGACTCATTGCCCTAGTCTGAGGTGCACTGAGAATAACCCTCGGCTTCGCATTCCATCTGGGACCCCCTGCCTGAAGTCACCCTGCCTCCAGGAGAATGTCGTCTTGCGTTCCGACTGCAACTGAAGCCCGGTTCCTCGGGTAACACTGCAGGCTTTTGAAGAGCCACGGGGCCGGAGGCCTAGCTGGGGCTTTCCTTGGTTGAGGCAGTTCGCTAGATGCAGAACACCCTGCCTCGAGGAGTTGACTCGGGGAAGGGACCACTGGGCAACCTGCGTCTCTTTGGACTTGTTAGAAAGCATAGGGATGTATGCGGCGTGTGGCCGTGGAAATGGGGGCCTGATGGAACGAGCCTTGCTTTCCCATTTTGAAAGCTCCATTCATGCTGCCTTGAAGCTACTTGAAATTGACTGCTGTTGACAGGCCACTGGCCACTGTCGGCATGGCTCTGGGAAGAAAATGAGTTTTCTCCGGGTAAGCCGGGTGCTTCGATGGCCGGGGTGGAGCCCATCCTGCCACGCTCTCGAGCTAAAGGGAAACTCAACGTGAGTACTGGCCTCGAGGTAAGTCCCTGAGTAGCCGCGCAGAAAGGGAGGCATGCGGCTCTTTCCATGAGGTCTTAGTCGCTGTTCTGCTTTATTTTATTTTATTTTTTTAATTTTTTATTCTTTCTTTAAGATTTATTGATTGAGTGATTGATTGCTACGTTGGGTCTGCGTTTCTGTGCTAGGGCTCTCTCCAGTTGCGGTAAGTGGGGGGCCACTCTTCATCGCGGCGCGCAGGCCTCTCACTATCGCGGCCTCTCTTGTTGCGGAGCACAGGCTCCAGAGGCGCAGGCTCAGTAGTTGTGGCTCACGGGCCCAGTTGCTCCGCGGCATGTGGGATCCTCCCAGACCCGTGCTCGAACCCGTGCACCCTGCATTGGCAGGCAGATTCTCAACCACTGGCGCCACCAGGGAAGCCCCTGTTCTGCTTTATTTTAAAGGAAGTACCCTTTTCAGGACTCCTAGGCCCCTCGGGTGTGCATCATTTTCCCTCCACGATCAGTGAGTACCTCCAGAAGCCTGTGGGCCTGCTGAGCAGCATCGAGGCCCAAAGGTCGGTCCCTCGGAGGCCCTCTGTGTATGCCAAGTGATGGGCAACACACTGCTCGTTCCTGAAGGAGAGCTACGTTTCCAGAGCACCGGAACAGCCTCAGGACCACATTTCTAGCCAGTGCGACGTACCATGGAAGTGTCCGTCATGGCCCCCGTCTGAGCTGCCGTGAGAAAACACTCTGCTTAGGATTCTTCGAGGGCCTCTTACCTGAAGTCACTCTGCTCGAGGAGGAAGTTAGCATCCTACCATGCTGCGTCGCTAACGGGACACTCAGCGTGAGCAGTTGTCTCGAGGTAAGGCCCTGAATTGCCATGCAGAAGCGGAGGCGGGCAGCAGTTTCCAGGAGGCCATAGCCGTCGCTCTGCCTTATTTTAACGTCAGGACGCTTGGCAGGGCATCTAGGAGCCTCGCGTGGGCACCCTATTCTCTGCAAGAACACTGATTACCCTCAGGCCCCCATGGGCCTGCTAAGCCACATCCAGGCCCGTAGCCCTTCGGAGCCACTCTGTGTATGCCGAGTGTAGGGCAACAGCCTGCACTCTTTCTTGGGACAGCTTGATTTCCCCAGCACTCCCACTGGTCGAAGAACACCTTTCTAGCAGGTCCAACATACCGTGCAAGTCTGACTCATTGCCCTAGTCTGAGGTGCACTGAGAATAACCCTCGGCTTCGCATTCCATCTGGGACCCCCTGCCTGAAGTCACCCTGCCTCCAGGAGAATGTCGTCTTGCGTTCCGACTGCAACTGAAGCCCGGTTCCTCGGGTAACACTGCAGGCTTTTGAAGAGCCACGGGGCCGGAGGCCTAGCTGGGGCTTTCCTTGGTTGAGGCAGTTCGCTAGATGCAGAACACCCTGCCTCGAGGAGTTGACTCGGGGAAGGGACCACTGGGCAACCTGCGTCTCTTTGGACTTGTTAGAAAGCACAGGGATGTATGCGGCGTGTGGCCGTGGAAATGGGGGCCTGATGGAACGAGCCTTGCTTTCCCATTTTGAAAGCTCCATTCATGCTGCCTTGAAGCTACTTGAAATTGACTGCTGTTGACAGGCCACTGGCCACTGTCGGCATGGCTCTGGGAAGAAAATGAGTTTTCTCCGGGTAAGCCGGGTGCTTCGATGGCCGGGGTGGAGCCCATCCTGCCACGCTCTCGAGCTAAAGGGAAACTCAACATGAGTACTGGCCTCGAGGTAAGTCCCTGAGTAGCCGCGCAGAAAGGGAGGCATGCGGCTCTTTCCATGAGGTCTTAGTCGCTGTTCTGCTTTATTTTATTTTATTTTTTTAATTTTTTATTCTTTCTTTAAGATTTATTGATTGAGTGATTGATTGCTACGTTGGGTCTGCGTTTCTGTGCTAGGGCTCTCTCCAGTTGCGGTAAGTGGGGGGCCACTCTTCATCGCGGCGCGCAGGCCTCTCACTATCGCGGCCTCTCTTGTTGCGGAGCACAGGCTCCAGAGGCGCAGGCTCAGTAGTTGTGGCTCACGGGCCCAGTTGCTCCGCGGCATGTGGGATCCTCCCAGACCCGTGCTCGAACCCGTGCACCCTGCATTGGCAGGCAGATTCTCAACCACTGGCGCCACCAGGGAAGCCCCTGTTCTGCTTTATTTTAAAGGAAGTACCCTTTTCAGGACTCCTAGGCCCCTCGGGTGTGCATCATTTTCCCTCCACGATCAGTGAGTACCTCCAGAAGCCTGTGGGCCTGCTGAGCAGCATCGAGGCCCAAAGGTCGGTCCCTCGGAGGCCCTCTGTGTATGCCAAGTGATGGGCAACACACTGCTCGTTCCTGAAGGAGAGCTACGTTTCCAGAGCACCGGAACAGCCTCAGGACCACATTTCTAGCCAGTGCGACGTACCATGGAAGTGTCCGTCATGGCCCCCGTCTGAGCTGCCGTGAGAAAACACTCTGCTTAGGATTCTTCGAGGGCCTCTTACCTGAAGTCACTCTGCTCGAGGAGGAAGTTAGCATCCTACCATGCTGCGTCGCTAACGGGACACTCAGCGTGAGCAGTTGTCTCGAGGTAAGGCCCTGAATTGCCATGCAGAAGCGGAGGCGGGCAGCAGTTTCCAGGAGGCCATAGCCGTCGCTCTGCCTTATTTTAACGTCAGGACGCTTGGCAGGGCATCTAGGAGCCTCGCGTGGGCACCCTATTCTCTGCAAGAACACTGATTACCCTCAGGCCCCCATGGGCCTGCTAAGCCACATCCAGGCCCGTAGCCCTTCGGAGCCACTCTGTGTATGCCGAGTGTAGGGCAACAGCCTGCACTCTTTCTTGGGACAGCTTGATTTCCCCAGCACTCCCACTGGTCGAAGAACACCTTTCTAGCAGGTCCAACATACCGTGCAAGTCTGACTCATTGCCCTAGTCTGAGGTGCACTGAGAATAACCCTCGGCTTCGCATTCCATCTGGGACCCCCTGCCTGAAGTCACCCTGCCTCCAGGAGAATGTCGTCTTGCGTTCCGACTGCAACTGAAGCCCGGTTCCTCGGGTAACACTGCAGGCTTTTGAAGAGCCACGGGGCCGGAGGCCTAGCTGGGGCTTTCCTTGGTTGAGGCAGTTCGCTAGATGCAGAACACCCTGCCTCGAGGAGTTGACTCGGGGAAGGGACCACTGGGCAACCTGCGTCTCTTTGGACTTGTTAGAAAGCACAGGGATGTATGCGGCGTGTGGCCGTGGAAATGGGGGCCTGATGGAACGAGCCTTGCTTTCCCATTTTGAAAGCTCCATTCATGCTGCCTTGAAGCTACTTGAAATTGACTGCTGTTGACAGGCCACTGGCCACTGTCGGCATGGCTCTGGGAAGAAAATGAGTTTTCTCCGGGTAAGCCGGGTGCTTCGATGGCCGGGGTGGAGCCCATCCTGCCACGCTCTCGAGCTAAAGGGAAACTCAACGTGAGTACTGGCCTCGAGGTAAGTCCCTGAGTAGCCGCGCAGAAAGGGAGGCATGCGGCTCTTTCCATGAGGTCTTAGTCGCTGTTCTGCTTTATTTTATTTTATTTTTTTAATTTTTTATTCTTTCTTTAAGATTTATTGATTGAGTGATTGATTGCTACGTTGGGTCTGCGTTTCTGTGCTAGGGCTCTCTCCAGTTGCGGTAAGTGGGGGGCCACTCTTCATCGCGGCGCGCAGGCCTCTCACTATCGCGGCCTCTCTTGTTGCGGAGCACAGGCTCCAGAGGCGCAGGCTCAGTAGTTGTGGCTCACGGGCCCAGTTGCTCCGCGGCATGTGGGATCCTCCCAGACCCGTGCTCGAACCCGTGCACCCTGCATTGGCAGGCAGATTCTCAACCACTGGCGCCACCAGGGAAGCCCCTGTTCTGCTTTATTTTAAAGGAAGTACCCTTTTCAGGACTCCTAGGCCCCTCGGGTGTGCATCATTTTCCCTCCACGATCAGTGAGTACCTCCAGAAGCCTGTGGGCCTGCTGAGCAGCATCGAGGCCCAAAGGTCGGTCCCTCGGAGGCCCTCTGTGTATGCCAAGTGATGGGCAACACACTGCTCGTTCCTGAAGGAGAGCTACGTTTCCAGAGCACCGGAACAGCCTCAGGACCACATTTCTAGCCAGTGCGACGTACCATGGAAGTGTCCGTCATGGCCCCCGTCTGAGCTGCCGTGAGAAAACACTCTGCTTAGGATTCTTCGAGGACCTCTTACCTGAAGTCACTCTGCTCGAGGAGGAAGTTAGCATCCTACCATGCTGCGTCGCTAACGGGACACTCAGCGTGAGCAGTTGTCTCGAGGTAAGGCCCTGAATTGCCATGCAGAAGCGGAGGCGGGCAGCAGTTTCCAGGAGGCCATAGCCGTCGCTCTGCATTATTTTAACGCCAGGACGCTTGGCAGGGCATCTAGGAGCCTCGCGTGGGCACCCTATTCTCTGCAAGAACACTGATTACCCTCAGGCCCCCATGGGCCTGCTAAGCCACATCCAGGCCCGTAGCCCTTCGGAGCCACTCTGTGTATGCCGAGTGTAGGGCAACAGCCTGCACTCTTTCTTGGGACAGCTTGATTTCCCCAGCACTCCCACTGGTCGAAGAACACCTTTCTAGCAGGTCCAACATACCGTGCAAGTCTGACTCATTGCCCTAGTCTGAGGTGCACTGAGAATAACCCTCGGCTTCGCATTCCATCTGGGACCCCCTGCCTGAAGTCACCCTGCCTCCAGGAGAATGTCGTCTTGCGTTCCGACTGCAACTGAAGCCCGGTTCCTCGGGTAACACTGCAGGCTTTTGAAGAGCCACGGGGCCGGAGGCCTAGCTGGGGCTTTCCTTGGTTGAGGCAGTTCGCTAGATGCAGAACACCCTGCCTCAAGGAGTTGACTCGGGGAAGGGACCACTGGGCAACCTGCGTCTCTTTGGACTTGTTAGAAAGCACAGGGATGTATGCGGCGTGTGGCCGTGGAAATGGGGGCCTGATGGAACGAGCCTTGCTTTCCCATTTTGAAAGCTCCATTCATGCTGCCTTGAAGCTACTTGAAATTGACTGCTGTTGACAGGCCACTGGCCACTGTCGGCATGGCTCTGGGAAGAAAATGAGTTTTCTCCGGGTAAGCCGGGTGCTTCGATGGCCGGGGTGGAGCCCATCCTGCCACGCTCTCGAGCTAAAGGGAAACTCAACGTGAGTACTGGCCTCGAGGTAAGTCCCTGAGTAGCCGCGCAGAAAGGGAGGCATGCGGCTCTTTCCATGAGGTCTTAGTCGCTGTTCTGCTTTATTTTATTTTATTTTTTTAATTTTTTATTCTTTCTTTAAGATTTATTGATTGAGTGATTGATTGCTACGTTGGGTCTGCGTTTCTGTGCTAGGGCTCTCTCCAGTTGCGGTAAGTGGGGGGCCACTCTTCATCGCGGCGCGCAGGCCTCTCACTATCGCGGCCTCTCTTGTTGCGGAGCACAGGCTCCAGAGGCGCAGGCTCAGTAGTTGTGGCTCACGGGCCCAGTTGCTCCGCGGCATGTGGGATCCTCCCAGACCCGTGCTCGAACCCGTGCACCCTGCATTGGCAGGCAGATTCTCAACCACTGGCGCCACCAGGGAAGCCCCTGTTCTGCTTTATTTTAAAGGAAGTACCCTTTTCAGGACTCCTAGGCCCCTCGGGTGTGCATCATTTTCCCTCCACGATCAGTGAGTACCTCCAGAAGCCTGTGGGCCTGCTGAGCAGCATCGAGGCCCAAAGGTCGGTCCCTCGGAGGCCCTCTGTGTATGCCAAGTGATGGGCAACACACTGCTCGTTCCTGAAGGAGAGCTACGTTTCCAGAGCACCGGAACAGCCTCAGGACCACATTTCTAGCCAGTGCGACGTACCATGGAAGTGTCCGTCATGGCCCCCGTCTGAGCTGCCGTGAGAAAACACTCTGCTTAGGATTCTTCGAGGACCTCTTACCTGAAGTCACTCTGCTCGAGGAGGAAGTTAGCATCCTACCATGCTGCGTCGCTAACGGGACACTCAGCGTGAGCAGTTGTCTCGAGGTAAGGCCCTGAATTGCCATGCAGAAGCGGAGGCGGGCAGCAGTTTCCAGGAGGCCATAGCCGTCGCTCTGCATTATTTTAACGCCAGGACGCTTGGCAGGGCATCTAGGAGCCTCGCGTGGGCACCCTATTCTCTGCAAGAACACTGATTACCCTCAGGCCCCCATGGGCCTGCTAAGCCACATCCAGGCCCGTAGCCCTTCGGAGCCACTCTGTGTATGCCGAGTGTAGGGCAACAGCCTGCACTCTTTCTTGGGACAGCTTGATTTCCCCAGCACTCCCACTGGTCGAAGAACACCTTTCTAGCAGGTCCAACATACCGTGCAAGTCTGACTCATTGCCCTAGTCTGAGGTGCACTGAGAATAACCCTCGGCTTCGCATTCCATCTGGGACCCCCTGCCTGAAGTCACCCTGCCTCCAGGAGAATGTCGTCTTGCGTTCCGACTGCAACTGAAGCCCGGTTCCTCGGGTAACACTGCAGGCTTTTGAAGAGCCACGGGGCCGGAGGCCTAGCTGGGGCTTTCCTTGGTTGAGGCAGTTCGCTAGATGCAGAACACCCTGCCTCGAGGAGTTGACTCGGGGAAGGGACCACTGGGCAACCTGCGTCTCTTTGGACTTGTTAGAAAGCACAGGGATGTATGCGGCGTGTGGCCGTGGAAATGGGGGCCTGATGGAACGAGCCTTGCTTTCCCATTTTGAAAGCTCCATTCATGCTGCCTTGAAGCTACTTGAAATTGACTGCTGTTGACAGGCCACTGGCCACTGTCGGCATGGCTCTGGGAAGAAAATGAGTTTTCTCCGGGTAAGCCGGGTGCTTCGATGGCCGGGGTGGAGCCCATCCTGCCACGCTCTCGAGCTAAAGGGAAACTCAACGTGAGTACTGGCCTCGAGGTAAGTCCCTGAGTAGCCGCGCAGAAAGGGAGGCATGCGGCTCTTTCCATGAGGTCTTAGTCGCTGTTCTGCTTTATTTTATTTTATTTTTTTAATTTTTTATTCTTTCTTTAAGATTTATTGATTGAGTGATTGATTGCTACGTTGGGTCTGCGTTTCTGTGCTAGGGCTCTCTCCAGTTGCGGTAAGTGGGGGGCCACTCTTCATCGCGGCGCGCAGGCCTCTCACTATCGCGGCCTCTCTTGTTGCGGAGCACAGGCTCCAGAGGCGCAGGCTCAGTAGTTGTGGCTCACGGGCCCAGTTGCTCCGCGGCATGTGGGATCCTCCCAGACCCGTGCTCGAACCCGTGCACCCTGCATTGGCAGGCAGATTCTCAACCACTGGCGCCACCAGGGAAGCCCCTGTTCTGCTTTATTTTAAAGGAAGTACCCTTTTCAGGACTCCTAGGCCCCTCGGGTGTGCATCATTTTCCCTCCACGATCAGTGAGTACCTCCAGAAGCCTGTGGGCCTGCTGAGCAGCATCGAGGCCCAAAGGTCGGTCCCTCGGAGGCCCTCTGTGTATGCCAAGTGATGGGCAACACACTGCTCGTTCCTGAAGGAGAGCTACGTTTCCAGAGCACCGGAACAGCCTCAGGACCACATTTCTAGCCAGTGCGACGTACCATGGAAGTGTCCGTCATGGCCCCCGTCTGAGCTGCCGTGAGAAAACACTCTGCTTAGGATTCTTCGAGGGCCTCTTACCTGAAGTCACTCTGCTCGAGGAGGAAGTTAGCATCCTACCATGCTGCGTCGCTAACGGGACACTCAGCGTGAGCAGTTGTCTCGAGGTAAGGCCCTGAATTGCCATGCAGAAGCGGAGGCGGGCAGCAGTTTCCAGGAGGCCATAGCCGTCGCTCTGCCTTATTTTAACGTCAGGACGCTTGGCAGGGCATCTAGGAGCCTCGCGTGGGCACCCTATTCTCTGCAAGAACACTGATTACCCTCAGGCCCCCATGGGCCTGCTAAGCCACATCCAGGCCCGTAGCCCTTCGGAGCCACTCTGTGTATGCCGAGTGTAGGGCAACAGCCTGCACTCTTTCTTGGGACAGCTTGATTTCCCCAGCACTCCCACTGGTCGAAGAACACCTTTCTAGCAGGTCCAACATACCGTGCAAGTCTGACTCATTGCCCTAGTCTGAGGTGCACTGAGAATAACCCTCGGCTTCGCATTCCATCTGGGACCCCCTGCCTGAAGTCACCCTGCCTCCAGGAGAATGTCGTCTTGCGTTCCGACTGCAACTGAAGCCCGGTTCCTCGGGTAACACTGCAGGCTTTTGAAGAGCCACGGGGCCGGAGGCCTAGCTGGGGCTTTCCTTGGTTGAGGCAGTTCGCTAGATGCAGAACACCCTGCCTCGAGGAGTTGACTCGGGGAAGGGACCACTGGGCAACCTGCGTCTCTTTGGACTTGTTAGAAAGCACAGGGATGTATGCGGCGTGTGGCCGTGGAAATGGGGGCCTGATGGAACGAGCCTTGCTTTCCCATTTTGAAAGCTCCATTCATGCTGCCTTGAAGCTACTTGAAATTGACTGCTGTTGACAGGCCACTGGCCACTGTCGGCATGGCTCTGGGAAGAAAATGAGTTTTCTCCGGGTAAGCCGGGTGCTTCGATGGCCGGGGTGGAGCCCATCCTGCCACGCTCTCGAGCTAAAGGGAAACTCAACGTGAGTACTGGCCTCGAGGTAAGTCCCTGAGTAGCCGCGCAGAAAGGGAGGCATGCGGCTCTTTCCATGAGGTCTTAGTCGCTGTTCTGCTTTATTTTATTTTATTTTTTTAATTTTTTATTCTTTCTTTAAGATTTATTGATTGAGTGATTGATTGCTACGTTGGGTCTGCGTTTCTGTGCTAGGGCTCTCTCCAGTTGCGGTAAGTGGGGGGCCACTCTTCATCGCGGCGCGCAGGCCTCTCACTATCGCGGCCTCTCTTGTTGCGGAGCACAGGCTCCAGAGGCGCAGGCTCAGTAGTTGTGGCTCACGGGCCCAGTTGCTCCGCGGCATGTGGGATCCTCCCAGACCAGTGCTCGAACCCGTGCACCCTGCATTGGCAGGCAGATTCTCAACCACTGGCGCCACCAGGGAAGCCCCTGTTCTGCTTTATTTTAAAGGAAGTACCCTTTTCAGGACTCCTAGGCCCCTCGGGTGTGCATCATTTTCCCTCCACGATCAGTGAGTACCTCCAGAAGCCTGTGGGCCTGCTGAGCAGCATCGAGGCCCAAAGGTCGGTCCCTCGGAGGCCCTCTGTGTATGCCAAGTGATGGGCAACACACTGCTCGTTCCTGAAGGAGAGCTACGTTTCCAGAGCACCGGAACAGCCTCAGGACCACATTTCTAGCCAGTGCGACGTACCATGGAAGTGTCCGTCATGGCCCCCGTCTGAGCTGCCGTGAGAAAACACTCTGCTTAGGATTCTTCGAGGACCTCTTACCTGAAGTCACTCTGCTCGAGGAGGAAGTTAGCATCCTACCATGCTGCGTCGCTAACGGGACACTCAGCGTGAGCAGTTGTCTCGAGGTAAGGCCCTGAATTGCCATGCAGAAGCGGAGGCGGGCAGCAGTTTCCAGGAGGCCATAGCCGTCGCTCTGCCTTATTTTAACGTCAGGACGCTTGGCAGGGCATCTAGGAGCCTCGCGTGGGCACCCTATTCTCTGCAAGAACACTGATTACCCTCAGGCCCCCATGGGCCTGCTAAGCCACATCCAGGCCCGTAGCCCTTCGGAGCCACTCTGTGTATGCCGAGTGTAGGGCAACAGCCTGCACTCTTTCTTGGGACAGCTTGATTTCCCCAGCACTCCCACTGGTCGAAGAACACCTTTCTAGCAGGTCCAACATACCGTGCAAGTCTGACTCATTGCCCTAGTCTGAGGTGCACTGAGAATAACCCTCGGCTTCGCATTCCATCTGGGACCCCCTGCCTGAAGTCACCCTGCCTCCAGGAGAATGTCGTCTTGCGTTCCGACTGCAACTGAAGCCCGGTTCCTCGGGTAACACTGCAGGCTTTTGAAGAGCCACGGGGCCGGAGGCCTAGCTGGGGCTTTCCTTGGTTGAGGCAGTTCGCTAGATGCAGAACACCCTGCCTCGAGGAGTTGATTCGGGGAAGGGACCACTGGGCAACCTGCGTCTCTTTGGACTTGTTAGAAAGCACAGGGATGTATGCGGCGTGTGGCCGTGGAAATGGGGGCCTGATGGAACGAGCCTTGCTTTCCCATTTTGAAAGCTCCATTCATGCTGCCTTGAAGCTACTTGAAATTGACTGCTGTTGACAGGCCACTGGCCACTGTCGGCATGGCTCTGGGAAGAAAATGAGTTTTCTCCGGGTAAGCCGGGTGCTTCGATGGCCGGGGTGGAGCCCATCCTGCCACGCTCTCGAGCTAAAGGGAAACTCAACGTGAGTACTGGCCTCGAGGTAAGTCCCTGAGTAGCCGCGCAGAAAGGGAGGCATGCGGCTCTTTCCATGAGGTCTTAGTCGCTGTTCTGCTTTATTTTATTTTATTTTTTTAATTTTTTATTCTTTCTTTAAGATTTATTGATTGAGTGATTGATTGCTACGTTGGGTCTGCGTTTCTGTGCTAGGGCTCTCTCCAGTTGCGGTAAGTGGGGGGCCACTCTTCATCGCGGCGCGCAGGCCTCTCACTATCGCGGCCTCTCTTGTTGCGGAGCACAGGCTCCAGAGGCGCAGGCTCAGTAGTTGTGGCTCACGGGCCCAGTTGCTCCGCGGCATGTGGGATCCTCCCAGACCCGTGCTCGAACCCGTGCACCCTGCATTGGCAGGCAGATTCTCAACCACTGGCGCCACCAGGGAAGCCCCTGTTCTGCTTTATTTTAAAGGAAGTACCCTTTTCAGGACTCCTAGGCCCCTCGGGTGTGCATCATTTTCCCTCCACGATCAGTGAGTACCTCCAGAAGCCTGTGGGCCTGCTGAGCAGCATCGAGGCCCAAAGGTCGGTCCCTCGGAGGCCCTCTGTGTATGCCAAGTGATGGGCAACACACTGCTCGTTCCTGAAGGAGAGCTACGTTTCCAGAGCACCGGAACAGCCTCAGGACCACATTTCTAGCCAGTGCGACGTACCATGGAAGTGTCCGTCATGGCCCCCGTCTGAGCTGCCGTGAGAAAACACTCTGCTTAGGATTCTTCGAGGACCTCTTACCTGAAGTCACTCTGCTCGAGGAGGAAGTTAGCATCCTACCATGCTGCGTCGCTAACGGGACACTCAGCGTGAGCAGTTGTCTCGAGGTAAGGCCCTGAATTGCCATGCAGAAGCGGAGGCGGGCAGCAGTTTCCAGGAGGCCATAGCCGTCGCTCTGCCTTATTTTAACGTCAGGACGCTTGGCAGGGCATCTAGGAGCCTCGCGTGGGCACCCTATTCTCTGCAAGAACACTGATTACCCTCAGGCCCCCATGGGCCTGCTAAGCCACATCCAGGCCCGTAGCCCTTCGGAGCCACTCTGTGTATGCCGAGTGTAGGGCAACAGCCTGCACTCTTTCTTGGGACAGCTTGATTTCCCCAGCACTCCCACTGGTCGAAGAACACCTTTCTAGCAGGTCCAACATACCGTGCAAGTCTGACTCATTGCCCTAGTCTGAGGTGCACTGAG
The DNA here is from genome assembly GCF_028023285.1 of Balaenoptera ricei. Taxonomy (NCBI): domain Eukaryota; kingdom Metazoa; phylum Chordata; class Mammalia; order Artiodactyla; family Balaenopteridae; genus Balaenoptera; species Balaenoptera ricei. The sequence continues at coordinate 56,857 of NW_026777677.1, forward strand.
AATAACCCTCGGCTTCGCATTCCATCTGGGACCCCCTGCCTGAAGTCACCCTGCCTCCAGGAGAATGTCGTCTTGCGTTCCGACTGCAACTGAAGCCCGGTTCCTCGGGTAACACTGCAGGCTTTTGAAGAGCCACGGGGCCGGAGGCCTAGCTGGGGCTTTCCTTGGTTGAGGCAGTTCGCTAGATGCAGAACACCCTGCCTCGAGGAGTTGATTCGGGGAAGGGACCACTGGGCAACCTGCGTCTCTTTGGACTTGTTAGAAAGCACAGGGATGTATGCGGCGTGTGGCCGTGGAAATGGGGGCCTGATGGAACGAGCCTTGCTTTCCCATTTTGAAAGCTCCATTCATGCTGCCTTGAAGCTACTTGAAATTGACTGCTGTTGACAGGCCACTGGCCACTGTCGGCATGGCTCTGGGAAGAAAATGAGTTTTCTCCGGGTAAGCCGGGTGCTTCGATGGCCGGGGTGGAGCCCATCCTGCCACGCTCTCGAGCTAAAGGGAAACTCAACGTGAGTACTGGCCTCGAGGTAAGTCCCTGAGTAGCCGCGCAGAAAGGGAGGCATGCGGCTCTTTCCATGAGGTCTTAGTCGCTGTTCTGCTTTATTTTATTTTATTTTTTTAATTTTTTATTCTTTCTTTAAGATTTATTGATTGAGTGATTGATTGCTACGTTGGGTCTGCGTTTCTGTGCTAGGGCTCTCTCCAGTTGCGGTAAGTGGGGGGCCACTCTTCATCGCGGCGCGCAGGCCTCTCACTATCGCGGCCTCTCTTGTTGCGGAGCACAGGCTCCAGAGGCGCAGGCTCAGTAGTTGTGGCTCACGGGCCCAGTTGCTCCGCGGCATGTGGGATCCTCCCAGACCCGTGCTCGAACCCGTGCACCCTGCATTGGCAGGCAGATTCTCAACCACTGGCGCCACCAGGGAAGCCCCTGTTCTGCTTTATTTTAAAGGAAGTACCCTTTTCAGGACTCCTAGGCCCCTCGGGTGTGCATCATTTTCCCTCCACGATCAGTGAGTACCTCCAGAAGCCTGTGGGCCTGCTGAGCAGCATCGAGGCCCAAAGGTCGGTCCCTCGGAGGCCCTCTGTGTATGCCAAGTGATGGGCAACACACTGCTCGTTCCTGAAGGAGAGCTACGTTTCCAGAGCACCGGAACAGCCTCAGGACCACATTTCTAGCCAGTGCGACGTACCATGGAAGTGTCCGTCATGGCCCCCGTCTGAGCTGCCGTGAGAAAACACTCTGCTTAGGATTCTTCGAGGGCCTCTTACCTGAAGTCACTCTGCTCGAGGAGGAAGTTAGCATCCTACCATGCTGCGTCGCTAACGGGACACTCAGCGTGAGCAGTTGTCTCGAGGTAAGGCCCTGAATTGCCATGCAGAAGCGGAGGCGGGCAGCAGTTTCCAGGAGGCCATAGCCGTCGCTCTGCCTTATTTTAACGTCAGGACGCTTGGCAGGGCATCTAGGAGCCTCGCGTGGGCACCCTATTCTCTGCAAGAACACTGATTACCCTCAGGCCCCCATGGGCCTGCTAAGCCACATCCAGGCCCGTAGCCCTTCGGAGCCACTCTGTGTATGCCGAGTGTAGGGCAACAGCCTGCACTCTTTCTTGGGACAGCTTGATTTCCCCAGCACTCCCACTGGTCGAAGAACACCTTTCTAGCAGGTCCAACATACCGTGCAAGTCTGACTCATTGCCCTAGTCTGAGGTGCACTGAGAATAACCCTCGGCTTCGCATTCCATCTGGGACCCCCTGCCTGAAGTCACCCTGCCTCCAGGAGAATGTCGTCTTGCGTTCCGACTGCAACTGAAGCCCGGTTCCTCGGGTAACACTGCAGGCTTTTGAAGAGCCACGGGGCCGGAGGCCTAGCTGGGGCTTTCCTTGGTTGAGGCAGTTCGCTAGATGCAGAACACCCTGCCTCGAGGAGTTGACTCGGGGAAGGGACCACTGGGCAACCTGCGTCTCTTTGGACTTGTTAGAAAGCACAGGGATGTATGCGGCGTGTGGCCGTGGAAATGGGGGCCTGATGGAACGAGCCTTGCTTTCCCATTTTGAAAGCTCCATTCATGCTGCCTTGAAGCTACTTGAAATTGACTGCTGTTGACAGGCCACTGGCCACTGTCGGCATGGCTCTGGGAAGAAAATGAGTTTTCTCCGGGTAAGCCGGGTGCTTCGATGGCCGGGGTGGAGCCCATCCTGCCACGCTCTCGAGCTAAAGGGAAACTCAACGTGAGTACTGGCCTCGAGGTAAGTCCCTGAGTAGCCGCGCAGAAAGGGAGGCATGCGGCTCTTTCCATGAGGTCTTAGTCGCTGTTCTGCTTTATTTTATTTTATTTTTTTAATTTTTTATTCTTTCTTTAAGATTTATTGATTGAGTGATTGATTGCTACGTTGGGTCTGCGTTTCTGTGCTAGGGCTCTCTCCAGTTGCGGTAAGTGGGGGGCCACTCTTCATCGCGGCGCGCAGGCCTCTCACTATCGCGGCCTCTCTTGTTGCGGAGCACAGGCTCCAGAGGCGCAGGCTCAGTAGTTGTGGCTCACGGGCCCAGTTGCTCCGCGGCATGTGGGATCCTCCCAGACCCGTGCTCGAACCCGTGCACCCTGCATTGGCAGGCAGATTCTCAACCACTGGCGCCACCAGGGAAGCCCCTGTTCTGCTTTATTTTAAAGGAAGTACCCTTTTCAGGACTCCTAGGCCCCTCGGGTGTGCATCATTTTCCCTCCACGATCAGTGAGTACCTCCAGAAGCCTGTGGGCCTGCTGAGCAGCATCGAGGCCCAAAGGTCGGTCCCTCGGAGGCCCTCTGTGTATGCCAAGTGATGGGCAACACACTGCTCGTTCCTGAAGGAGAGCTACGTTTCCAGAGCACCGGAACAGCCTCAGGACCACATTTCTAGCCAGTGCGACGTACCATGGAAGTGTCCGTCATGGCCCCCGTCTGAGCTGCCGTGAGAAAACACTCTGCTTAGGATTCTTCGAGGGCCTCTTACCTGAAGTCACTCTGCTCGAGGAGGAAGTTAGCATCCTACCATGCTGCGTCGCTAACGGGACACTCAGCGTGAGCAGTTGTCTCGAGGTAAGGCCCTGAATTGCCATGCAGAAGCGGAGGCGGGCAGCAGTTTCCAGGAGGCCATAGCCGTCGCTCTGCATTATTTTAACGCCAGGACGCTTGGCAGGGCATCTAGGAGCCTCGCGTGGGCACCCTATTCTCTGCAAGAACACTGATTACCCTCAGGCCCCCATGGGCCTGCTAAGCCACATCCAGGCCCGTAGCCCTTCGGAGCCACTCTGTGTATGCCGAGTGTAGGGCAACAGCCTGCACTCTTTCTTGGGACAGCTTGATTTCCCCAGCACTCCCACTGGTCGAAGAACACCTTTCTAGCAGGTCCAACATACCGTGCAAGTCTGACTCATTGCCCTAGTCTGAGGTGCACTGAGAATAACCCTCGGCTTCGCATTCCATCTGGGACCCCCTGCCTGAAGTCACCCTGCCTCCAGGAGAATGTCGTCTTGCGTTCCGACTGCAACTGAAGCCCGGTTCCTCGGGTAACACTGCAGGCTTTTGAAGAGCCACGGGGCCGGAGGCCTAGCTGGGGCTTTCCTTGGTTGAGGCAGTTCGCTAGATGCAGAACACCCTGCCTCGAGGAGTTGACTCGGGGAAGGGACCACTGGGCAACCTGCGTCTCTTTGGACTTGTTAGAAAGCACAGGGATGTATGCGGCGTGTGGCCGTGGAAATGGGGGCCTGATGGAACGAGCCTTGCTTTCCCATTTTGAAAGCTCCATTCATGCTGCCTTGAAGCTACTTGAAATTGACTGCTGTTGACAGGCCACTGGCCACTGTCGGCATGGCTCTGGGAAGAAAATGAGTTTTCTCCGGGTAAGCCGGGTGCTTCGATGGCCGGGGTGGAGCCCATCCTGCCACGCTCTCGAGCTAAAGGGAAACTCAACGTGAGTACTGGCCTCGAGGTAAGTCCCTGAGTAGCCGCGCAGAAAGGGAGGCATGCGGCTCTTTCCATGAGGTCTTAGTCGCTGTTCTGCTTTATTTTATTTTATTTTTTTAATTTTTTATTCTTTCTTTAAGATTTATTGATTGAGTGATTGATTGCTACGTTGGGTCTGCGTTTCTGTGCTAGGGCTCTCTCCAGTTGCGGTAAGTGGGGGGCCACTCTTCATCGCGGCGCGCAGGCCTCTCACTATCGCGGCCTCTCTTGTTGCGGAGCACAGGCTCCAGAGGCGCAGGCTCAGTAGTTGTGGCTCACGGGCCCAGTTGCTCCGCGGCATGTGGGATCCTCCCAGACCCGTGCTCGAACCCGTGCACCCTGCATTGGCAGGCAGATTCTCAACCACTGGCGCCACCAGGGAAGCCCCTGTTCTGCTTTATTTTAAAGGAAGTACCCTTTTCAGGACTCCTAGGCCCCTCGGGTGTGCATCATTTTCCCTCCACGATCAGTGAGTACCTCCAGAAGCCTGTGGGCCTGCTGAGCAGCATCGAGGCCCAAAGGTCGGTCCCTCGGAGGCCCTCTGTGTATGCCAAGTGATGGGCAACACACTGCTCGTTCCTGAAGGAGAGCTACGTTTCCAGAGCACCGGAACAGCCTCAGGACCACATTTCTAGCCAGTGCGACGTACCATGGAAGTGTCCGTCATGGCCCCCGTCTGAGCTGCCGTGAGAAAACACTCTGCTTAGGATTCTTCGAGGGCCTCTTACCTGAAGTCACTCTGCTCGAGGAGGAAGTTAGCATCCTACCATGCTGCGTCGCTAACGGGACACTCAGCGTGAGCAGTTGTCTCGAGGTAAGGCCCTGAATTGCCATGCAGAAGCGGAGGCGGGCAGCAGTTTCCAGGAGGCCATAGCCGTCGCTCTGCCTTATTTTAACGTCAGGACGCTTGGCAGGGCATCTAGGAGCCTCGCGTGGGCACCCTATTCTCTGCAAGAACACTGATTACCCTCAGGCCCCCATGGGCCTGCTAAGCCACATCCAGGCCCGTAGCCCTTCGGAGCCACTCTGTGTATGCCGAGTGTAGGGCAACAGCCTGCACTCTTTCTTGGGACAGCTTGATTTCCCCAGCACTCCCACTGGTCGAAGAACACCTTTCTAGCAGGTCCAACATACCGTGCAAGTCTGACTCATTGCCCTAGTCTGAGGTGCACTGAGAATAACCCTCGGCTTCGCATTCCATCTGGGACCCCCTGCCTGAAGTCACCCTGCCTCCAGGAGAATGTCGTCTTGCGTTCCGACTGCAACTGAAGCCCGGTTCCTCGGGTAACACTGCAGGCTTTTGAAGAGCCACGGGGCCGGAGGCCTAGCTGGGGCTTTCCTTGGTTGAGGCAGTTCGCTAGATGCAGAACACCCTGCCTCGAGGAGTTGACTCGGGGAAGGGACCACTGGGCAACCTGCGTCTCTTTGGACTTGTTAGAAAGCACAGGGATGTATGCGGCGTGTGGCCGTGGAAATGGGGGCCTGATGGAACGAGCCTTGCTTTCCCATTTTGAAAGCTCCATTCATGCTGCCTTGAAGCTACTTGAAATTGACTGCTGTTGACAGGCCACTGGCCACTGTCGGCATGGCTCTGGGAAGAAAATGAGTTTTCTCCGGGTAAGCCGGGTGCTTCGATGGCCGGGGTGGAGCCCATCCTGCCACGCTCTCGAGCTAAAGGGAAACTCAACGTGAGTACTGGCCTCGAGGTAAGTCCCTGAGTAGCCGCGCAGAAAGGGAGGCATGCGGCTCTTTCCATGAGGTCTTAGTCGCTGTTCTGCTTTATTTTATTTTATTTTTTTAATTTTTTATTCTTTCTTTAAGATTTATTGATTGAGTGATTGATTGCTACGTTGGGTCTGCGTTTCTGTGCTAGGGCTCTCTCCAGTTGCGGTAAGTGGGGGGCCACTCTTCATCGCGGCGCGCAGGCCTCTCACTATCGCGGCCTCTCTTGTTGCGGAGCACAGGCTCCAGAGGCGCAGGCTCAGTAGTTGTGGCTCACGGGCCCAGTTGCTCCGCGGCATGTGGGATCCTCCCAGACCCGTGCTCGAACCCGTGCACCCTGCATTGGCAGGCAGATTCTCAACCACTGGCGCCACCAGGGAAGCCCCTGTTCTGCTTTATTTTAAAGGAAGTACCCTTTTCAGGACTCCTAGGCCCCTCGGGTGTGCATCATTTTCCCTCCACGATCAGTGAGTACCTCCAGAAGCCTGTGGGCCTGCTGAGCAGCATCGAGGCCCAAAGGTCGGTCCCTCGGAGGCCCTCTGTGTATGCCAAGTGATGGGCAACACACTGCTCGTTCCTGAAGGAGAGCTACGTTTCCAGAGCACCGGAACAGCCTCAGGACCACATTTCTAGCCAGTGCGACGTACCATGGAAGTGTCCGTCATGGCCCCCGTCTGAGCTGCCGTGAGAAAACACTCTGCTTAGGATTCTTCGAGGACCTCTTACCTGAAGTCACTCTGCTCGAGGAGGAAGTTAGCATCCTACCATGCTGCGTCGCTAACGGGACACTCAGCGTGAGCAGTTGTCTCGAGGTAAGGCCCTGAATTGCCATGCAGAAGCGGAGGCGGGCAGCAGTTTCCAGGAGGCCATAGCCGTCGCTCTGCATTATTTTAACGCCAGGACGCTTGGCAGGGCATCTAGGAGCCTCGCGTGGGCACCCTATTCTCTGCAAGAACACTGATTACCCTCAGGCCCCCATGGGCCTGCTAAGCCACATCCAGGCCCGTAGCCCTTCGGAGCCACTCTGTGTATGCCGAGTGTAGGGCAACAGCCTGCACTCTTTCTTGGGACAGCTTGATTTCCCCAGCACTCCCACTGGTCGAAGAACACCTTTCTAGCAGGTCCAACATACCGTGCAAGTCTGACTCATTGCCCTAGTCTGAGGTGCACTGAGAATAACCCTCGGCTTCGCATTCCATCTGGGACCCCCTGCCTGAAGTCACCCTGCCTCCAGGAGAATGTCGTCTTGCGTTCCGACTGCAACTGAAGCCCGGTTCCTCGGGTAACACTGCAGGCTTTTGAAGAGCCACGGGGCCGGAGGCCTAGCTGGGGCTTTCCTTGGTTGAGGCAGTTCGCTAGATGCAGAACACCCTGCCTCGAGGAGTTGACTCGGGGAAGGGACCACTGGGCAACCTGCGTCTCTTTGGACTTGTTAGAAAGCACAGGGATGTATGCGGCGTGTGGCCGTGGAAATGGGGGCCTGATGGAACGAGCCTTGCTTTCCCATTTTGAAAGCTCCATTCATGCTGCCTTGAAGCTACTTGAAATTGACTGCTGTTGACAGGCCACTGGCCACTGTCGGCATGGCTCTGGGAAGAAAATGAGTTTTCTCCGGGTAAGCCGGGTGCTTCGATGGCCGGGGTGGAGCCCATCCTGCCACGCTCTCGAGCTAAAGGGAAACTCAACGTGAGTACTGGCCTCGAGGTAAGTCCCTGAGTAGCCGCGCAGAAAGGGAGGCATGCGGCTCTTTCCATGAGGTCTTAGTCGCTGTTCTGCTTTATTTTATTTTATTTTTTTAATTTTTTATTCTTTCTTTAAGATTTATTGATTGAGTGATTGATTGCTACGTTGGGTCTGCGTTTCTGTGCTAGGGCTCTCTCCAGTTGCGGTAAGTGGGGGGCCACTCTTCATCGCGGCGCGCAGGCCTCTCACTATCGCGGCCTCTCTTGTTGCGGAGCACAGGCTCCAGAGGCGCAGGCTCAGTAGTTGTGGCTCACGGGCCCAGTTGCTCCGCGGCATGTGGGATCCTCCCAGACCCGTGCTCGAACCCGTGCACCCTGCATTGGCAGGCAGATTCTCAACCACTGGCGCCACCAGGGAAGCCCCTGTTCTGCTTTATTTTAAAGGAAGTACCCTTTTCAGGACTCCTAGGCCCCTCGGGTGTGCATCATTTTCCCTCCACGATCAGTGAGTACCTCCAGAAGCCTGTGGGCCTGCTGAGCAGCATCGAGGCCCAAAGGTCGGTCCCTCGGAGGCCCTCTGTGTATGCCAAGTGATGGGCAACACACTGCTCGTTCCTGAAGGAGAGCTACGTTTCCAGAGCACCGGAACAGCCTCAGGACCACATTTCTAGCCAGTGCGACGTACCATGGAAGTGTCCGTCATGGCCCCCGTCTGAGCTGCCGTGAGAAAACACTCTGCTTAGGATTCTTCGAGGACCTCTTACCTGAAGTCACTCTGCTCGAGGAGGAAGTTAGCATCCTACCATGCTGCGTCGCTAACGGGACACTCAGCGTGAGCAGTTGTCTCGAGGTAAGGCCCTGAATTGCCATGCAGAAGCGGAGGCGGGCAGCAGTTTCCAGGAGGCCATAGCCGTCGCTCTGCATTATTTTAACGCCAGGACGCTTGGCAGGGCATCTAGGAGCCTCGCGTGGGCACCCTATTCTCTGCAAGAACACTGATTACCCTCAGGCCCCCATGGGCCTGCTAAGCCACATCCAGGCCCGTAGCCCTTCGGAGCCACTCTGTGTATGCCGAGTGTAGGGCAACAGCCTGCACTCTTTCTTGGGACAGCTTGATTTCCCCAGCACTCCCACTGGTCGAAGAACACCTTTCTAGCAGGTCCAACATACCGTGCAAGTCTGACTCATTGCCCTAGTCTGAGGTGCACTGAGAATAACCCTCGGCTTCGCATTCCATCTGGGACCCCCTGCCTGAAGTCACCCTGCCTCCAGGAGAATGTCGTCTTGCGTTCCGACTGCAACTGAAGCCCGGTTCCTCGGGTAACACTGCAGGCTTTTGAAGAGCCACGGGGCCGGAGGCCTAGCTGGGGCTTTCCTTGGTTGAGGCAGTTCGCTAGATGCAGAACACCCTGCCTCGAGGAGTTGACTCGGGGAAGGGACCACTGGGCAACCTGCGTCTCTTTGGACTTGTTAGAAAGCACAGGGATGTATGCGGCGTGTGGCCGTGGAAATGGGGGCCTGATGGAACGAGCCTTGCTTTCCCATTTTGAAAGCTCCATTCATGCTGCCTTGAAGCTACTTGAAATTGACTGCTGTTGACAGGCCACTGGCCACTGTCGGCATGGCTCTGGGAAGAAAATGAGTTTTCTCCGGGTAAGCCGGGTGCTTCGATGGCCGGGGTGGAGCCCATCCTGCCACGCTCTCGAGCTAAAGGGAAACTCAACGTGAGTACTGGCCTCGAGGTAAGTCCCTGAGTAGCCGCGCAGAAAGGGAGGCATGCGGCTCTTTCCATGAGGTCTTAGTCGCTGTTCTGCTTTATTTTATTTTATTTTTTTAATTTTTTATTCTTTCTTTAAGATTTATTGATTGAGTGATTGATTGCTACGTTGGGTCTGCGTTTCTGTGCTAGGGCTCTCTCCAGTTGCGGTAAGTGGGGGGCCACTCTTCATCGCGGCGCGCAGGCCTCTCACTATCGCGGCCTCTCTTGTTGCGGAGCACAGGCTCCAGAGGCGCAGGCTCAGTAGTTGTGGCTCACGGGCCCAGTTGCTCCGCGGCATGTGGGATCCTCCCAGACCCGTGCTCGAACCCGTGCACCCTGCATTGGCAGGCAGATTCTCAACCACTGGCGCCACCAGGGAAGCCCCTGTTCTGCTTTATTTTAAAGGAAGTACCCTTTTCAGGACTCCTAGGCCCCTCGGGTGTGCATCATTTTCCCTCCACGATCAGTGAGTACCTCCAGAAGCCTGTGGGCCTGCTGAGCAGCATCGAGGCCCAAAGGTCGGTCCCTCGGAGGCCCTCTGTGTATGCCAAGTGATGGGCAACACACTGCTCGTTCCTGAAGGAGAGCTACGTTTCCAGAGCACCGGAACAGCCTCAGGACCACATTTCTAGCCAGTGCGACGTACCATGGAAGTGTCCGTCATGGCCCCCGTCTGAGCTGCCGTGAGAAAACACTCTGCTTAGGATTCTTCGAGGACCTCTTACCTGAAGTCACTCTGCTCGAGGAGGAAGTTAGCATCCTACCATGCTGCGTCGCTAACGGGACACTCAGCGTGAGCAGTTGTCTCGAGGTAAGGCCCTGAATTGCCATGCAGAAGCGGAGGCGGGCAGCAGTTTCCAGGAGGCCATAGCCGTCGCTCTGCATTATTTTAACGCCAGGACGCTTGGCAGGGCATCTAGGAGCCTCGCGTGGGCACCCTATTCTCTGCAAGAACACTGATTACCCTCAGGCCCCCATGGGCCTGCTAAGCCACATCCAGGCCCGTAGCCCTTCGGAGCCACTCTGTGTATGCCGAGTGTAGGGCAACAGCCTGCACTCTTTCTTGGGACAGCTTGATTTCCCCAGCACTCCCACTGGTCGAAGAACACCTTTCTAGCAGGTCCAACATACCGTGCAAGTCTGACTCATTGCCCTAGTCTGAGGTGCACTGAGAATAACCCTCGGCTTCGCATTCCATCTGGGACCCCCTGCCTGAAGTCACCCTGCCTCCAGGAGAATGTCGTCTTGCGTTCCGACTGCAACTGAAGCCCGGTTCCTCGGGTAACACTGCAGGCTTTTGAAGAGCCACGGGGCCGGAGGCCTAGCTGGGGCTTTCCTTGGTTGAGGCAGTTCGCTAGATGCAGAACACCCTGCCTCGAGGAGTTGACTCGGGGAAGGGACCACTGGGCAACCTGCGTCTCTTTGGACTTGTTAGAAAGCACAGGGATGTATGCGGCGTGTGGCCGTGGAAATGGGGGCCTGATGGAACGAGCCTTGCTTTCCCATTTTGAAAGCTCCATTCATGCTGCCTTGAAGCTACTTGAAATTGACTGCTGTTGACAGGCCACTGGCCACTGTCGGCATGGCTCTGGGAAGAAAATGAGTTTTCTCCGGGTAAGCCGGGTGCTTCGATGGCCGGGGTGGAGCCCATCCTGCCACGCTCTCGAGCTAAAGGGAAACTCAACGTGAGTACTGGCCTCGAGGTAAGTCCCTGAGTAGCCGCACAGAAAGGGAGGCATGCGGCTCTTTCCATGAGGTCTTAGTCGCTGTTCTGCTTTATTTTATTTTATTTTTTTAATTTTTTATTCTTTCTTTAAGATTTATTGATTGAGTGATTGATTGCTACGTTGGGTCTGCGTTTCTGTGCTAGGGCTCTCTCCAGTTGCGGTAAGTGGGGGGCCACTCTTCATCGCGGCGCGCAGGCCTCTCACTATCGCGGCCTCTCTTGTTGCGGAGCACAGGCTCCAGAGGCGCAGGCTCAGTAGTTGTGGCTCACGGGCCCAGTTGCTCCGCGGCATGTGGGATCCTCCCAGACCCGTGCTCGAACCCGTGCACCCTGCATTGGCAGGCAGATTCTCAACCACTGGCGCCACCAGGGAAGCCCCTGTTCTGCTTTATTTTAAAGGAAGTACCCTTTTCAGGACTCCTAGGCCCCTCGGGTGTGCATCATTTTCCCTCCACGATCAGTGAGTACCTCCAGAAGCCTGTGGGCCTGCTGAGCAGCATCGAGGCCCAAAGGTCGGTCCCTCGGAGGCCCTCTGTGTATGCCAAGTGATGGGCAACACACTGCTCGTTCCTGAAGGAGAGCTACGTTTCCAGAGCACCGGAACAGCCTCAGGACCACATTTCTAGCCAGTGCGACGTACCATGGAAGTGTCCGTCATGGCCCCCGTCTGAGCTGCCGTGAGAAAACACTCTGCTTAGGATTCTTCGAGGGCCTCTTACCTGAAGTCACTCTGCTCGAGGAGGAAGTTAGCATCCTACCATGCTGCGTCGCTAACGGGACACTCAGCGTGAGCAGTTGTCTCGAGGTAAGGCCCTGAATTGCCATGCAGAAGCGGAGGCGGGCAGCAGTTTCCAGGAGGCCATAGCCGTCGCTCTGCCTTATTTTAACGCCAGGACGCTTGGCAGGGCATCTAGGAGCCTCGCGTGGGCACCCTATTCTCTGCAAGAACACTGATTACCCTCAGGCCCCCATGGGCCTGCTAAGCCACATCCAGGCCCGTAGCCCTTCGGAGCCACTCTGTGTATGCCGAGTGTAGGGCAACAGCCTGCACTCTTTCTTGGGACAGCTTGATTTCCCCAGCACTCCCACTGGTCGAAGAACACCTTTCTAGCAGGTCCAACATACCGTGCAAGTCTGACTCATTGCCCTAGTCTGAGGTGCACTGAGAATAACCCTCGGCTTCGCATTCCATCTGGGACCCCCTGCCTGAAGTCACCCTGCCTCCAGGAGAATGTCGTCTTGCGTTCCGACTGCAACTGAAGCCCGGTTCCTCGGGTAACACTGCAGGCTTTTGAAGAGCCACGGGGCCGGAGGCCTAGCTGGGGCTTTCCTTGGTTGAGGCAGTTCGCTAGATGCAGAACACCCTGCCTCGAGGAGTTGACTCGGGGAAGGGACCACTGGGCAACCTGCGTCTCTTTGGACTTGTTAGAAAGCACAGGGATGTATGCGGCGTGTGGCCGTGGAAATGGGGGCCTGATGGAACGAGCCTTGCTTTCCCATTTTGAAAGCTCCATTCATGCTGCCTTGAAGCTACTTGAAATTGACTGCTGTTGACAGGCCACTGGCCACTGTCGGCATGGCTCTGGGAAGAAAATGAGTTTTCTCCGGGTAAGCCGGGTGCTTCGATGGCCGGGGTGGAGCCCATCCTGCCACGCTCTCGAGCTAAAGGGAAACTCAACGTGAGTACTGGCCTCGAGGTAAGTCCCTGAGTAGCCGCGCAGAAAGGGAGGCATGCGGCTCTTTCCATGAGGTCTTAGTCGCTGTTCTGCTTTATTTTATTTTATTTTTTTAATTTTTTATTCTTTCTTTAAGATTTATTGATTGAGTGATTGATTGCTACGTTGGGTCTGCGTTTCTGTGCTAGGGCTCTCTCCAGTTGCGGTAAGTGGGGGGCCACTCTTCATCGCGGCGCGCAGGCCTCTCACTATCGCGGCCTCTCTTGTTGCGGAGCACAGGCTCCAGAGGCGCAGGCTCAGTAGTTGTGGCTCACGGGCCCAGTTGCTCCGCGGCATGTGGGATCCTCCCAGACCCGTGCTCGAACCCGTGCACCCTGCATTGGCAGGCAGATTCTCAACCACTGGCGCCACCAGGGAAGCCCCTGTTCTGCTTTATTTTAAAGGAAGTACCCTTTTCAGGACTCCTAGGCCCCTCGGGTGTGCATCATTTTCCCTCCACGATCAGTGAGTACCTCCAGAAGCCTGTGGGCCTGCTGAGCAGCATCGAGGCCCAAAGGTCGGTCCCTCGGAGGCCCTCTGTGTATGCCAAGTGATGGGCAACACACTGCTCGTTCCTGAAGGAGAGCTACGTTTCCAGAGCACCGGAACAGCCTCAGGACCACATTTCTAGCCAGTGCGACGTACCATGGAAGTGTCCGTCATGGCCCCCGTCTGAGCTGCCGTGAGAAAACACTCTGCTTAGGATTCTTCGAGGACCTCTTACCTGAAGTCACTCTGCTCGAGGAGGAAGTTAGCATCCTACCATGCTGCGTCGCTAACGGGACACTCAGCGTGAGCAGTTGTCTCGAGGTAAGGCCCTGAATTGCCATGCAGAAGCGGAGGCGGGCAGCAGTTTCCAGGAGGCCATAGCCGTCGCTCTGCATTATTTTAACGCCAGGACGCTTGGCAGGGCATCTAGGAGCCTCGCGTGGGCACCCTATTCTCTGCAAGAACACTGATTACCCTCAGGCCCCCATGGGCCTGCTAAGCCACATCCAGGCCCGTAGCCCTTCGGAGCCACTCTGTGTATGCCGAGTGTAGGGCAACAGCCTGCACTCTTTCTTGGGACAGCTTGATTTCCCCAGCACTCCCACTGGTCGAAGAACACCTTTCTAGCAGGTCCAACATACCGTGCAAGTCTGACTCATTGCCCTAGTCTGAGGTGCACTGAGAATAACCCTCGGCTTCGCATTCCATCTGGGACCCCCTGCCTGAAGTCACCCTGCCTCCAGGAGAATGTCGTCTTGCGTTCCGACTGCAACTGAAGCCCGGTTCCTCGGGTAACACTGCAGGCTTTTGAAGAGCCACGGGGCCGGAGGCCTAGCTGGGGCTTTCCTTGGTTGAGGCAGTTCGCTAGATGCAGAACACCCTGCCTCGAGGAGTTGACTCGGGGAAGGGACCACTGGGCAACCTGCGTCTCTTTGGACTTGTTAGAAAGCACAGGGATGTATGCGGCGTGTGGCCGTGGAAATGGGGGCCTGATGGAACGAGCCTTGCTTTCCCATTTTGAAAGCTCCATTCATGCTGCCTTGAAGCTACTTGAAATTGACTGCTGTTGACAGGCCACTGGCCACTGTCGGCATGGCTCTGGGAAGAAAATGAGTTTTCTCCGGGTAAGCCGGGTGCTTCGATGGCCGGGGTGGAGCCCATCCTGCCACGCTCTCGAGCTAAAGGGAAACTCAACGTGAGTACTGGCCTCGAGGTAAGTCCCTGAGTAGCCGCGCAGAAAGGGAGGCATGCGGCTCTTTCCATGAGGTCTTAGTCGCTGTTCTGCTTTATTTTATTTTATTTTTTTAATTTTTTATTCTTTCTTTAAGATTTATTGATTGAGTGATTGATTGCTACGTTGGGTCTGCGTTTCTGTGCTAGGGCTCTCTCCAGTTGCGGTAAGTGGGGGGCCACTCTTCATCGCGGCGCGCAGGCCTCTCACTATCGCGGCCTCTCTTGTTGCGGAGCACAGGCTCCAGAGGCGCAGGCTCAGTAGTTGTGGCTCACGGGCCCAGTTGCTCCGCGGCATGTGGGATCCTCCCAGACCCGTGCTCGAACCCGTGCACCCTGCATTGGCAGGCAGATTCTCAACCACTGGCGCCACCAGGGAAGCCCCTGTTCTGCTTTATTTTAAAGGAAGTACCCTTTTCAGGACTCCTAGGCCCCTCGGGTGTGCATCATTTTCCCTCCACGATCAGTGAGTACCTCCAGAAGCCTGTGGGCCTGCTGAGCAGCATCGAGGCCCAAAGGTCGGTCCCTCGGAGGCCCTCTGTGTATGCCAAGTGATGGGCAACACACTGCTCGTTCCTGAAGGAGAGCTACGTTTCCAGAGCACCGGAACAGCCTCAGGACCACATTTCTAGCCAGTGCGACGTACCATGGAAGTGTCCGTCATGGCCCCCGTCTGAGCTGCCGTGAGAAAACACTCTGCTTAGGATTCTTCGAGGGCCTCTTACCTGAAGTCACTCTGCTCGAGGAGGAAGTTAGCATCCTACCATGCTGCGTCGCTAACGGGACACTCAGCGTGAGCAGTTGTCTCGAGGTAAGGCCCTGAATTGCCATGCAGAAGCGGAGGCGGGCAGCAGTTTCCAGGAGGCCATAGCCGTCGCTCTGCCTTATTTTAACGTCAGGACGCTTGGCAGGGCATCTAGGAGCCTCGCGTGGGCACCCTATTCTCTGCAAGAACACTGATTACCCTCAGGCCCCCATGGGCCTGCTAAGCCACATCCAGGCCCGTAGCCCTTCGGAGCCACTCTGTGTATGCCGAGTGTAGGGCAACAGCCTGCACTCTTTCTTGGGACAGCTTGATTTCCCCAGCACTCCCACTGGTCGAAGAACACCTTTCTAGCAGGTCCAACATACCGTGCAAGTCTGACTCATTGCCCTAGTCTGAGGTGCACTGAGAATAACCCTCGGCTTCGCATTCCATCTGGGACCCCCTGCCTGAAGTCACCCTGCCTCCAGGAGAATGTCGTCTTGCGTTCCGACTGCAACTGAAGCCCGGTTCCTCGGGTAACACTGCAGGCTTTTGAAGAGCCACGGGGCCGGAGGCCTAGCTGGGGCTTTCCTTGGTTGAGGCAGTTCGCTAGATGCAGAACACCCTGCCTCGAGGAGTTGACTCGGGGAAGGGACCACTGGGCAACCTGCGTCTCTTTGGACTTGTTAGAAAGCACAGGGATGTATGCGGCGTGTGGCCGTGGAAATGGGGGCCTGATGGAACGAGCCTTGCTTTCCCATTTTGAAAGCTCCATTCATGCTGCCTTGAAGCTACTTGAAATTGACTGCTGTTGACAGGCCACTGGCCACTGTCGGCATGGCTCTGGGAAGAAAATGAGTTTTCTCCGGGTAAGCCGGGTGCTTCGATGGCCGGGGTGGAGCCCATCCTGCCACGCTCTCGAGCTAAAGGGAAACTCAACGTGAGTACTGGCCTCGAGGTAAGTCCCTGAGTAGCCGCGCAGAAAGGGAGGCATGCGGCTCTTTCCATGAGGTCTTAGTCGCTGTTCTGCTTTATTTTATTTTATTTTTTTAATTTTTTATTCTTTCTTTAAGATTTATTGATTGAGTGATTGATTGCTACGTTGGGTCTGCGTTTCTGTGCTAGGGCTCTCTCCAGTTGCGGTAAGTGGGGGGCCACTCTTCATCGCGGCGCGCAGGCCTCTCACTATCGCGGCCTCTCTTGTTGCGGAGCACAGGCTCCAGAGGCGCAGGCTCAGTAGTTGTGGCTCACGGGCCCAGTTGCTCCGCGGCATGTGGGATCCTCCCAGACCCGTGCTCGAACCCGTGCACCCTGCATTGGCAGGCAGATTCTCAACCACTGGCGCCACCAGGGAAGCCCCTGTTCTGCTTTATTTTAAAGGAAGTACCCTTTTCAGGACTCCTAGGCCCCTCGGGTGTGCATCATTTTCCCTCCACGATCAGTGAGTACCTCCAGAAGCCTGTGGGCCTGCTGAGCAGCATCGAGGCCCAAAGGTCGGTCCCTCGGAGGCCCTCTGTGTATGCCAAGTGATGGGCAACACACTGCTCGTTCCTGAAGGAGAGCTACGTTTCCAGAGCACCGGAACAGCCTCAGGACCACATTTCTAGCCAGTGCGACGTACCATGGAAGTGTCCGTCATGGCCCCCGTCTGAGCTGCCGTGAGAAAACACTCTGCTTAGGATTCTTCGAGGGCCTCTTACCTGAAGTCACTCTGCTCGAGGAGGAAGTTAGCATCCTACCATGCTGCGTCGCTAACGGGACACTCAGCGTGAGCAGTTGTCTCGAGGTAAGGCCCTGAATTGCCATGCAGAAGCGGAGGCGGGCAGCAGTTTCCAGGAGGCCATAGCCGTCGCTCTGCCTTATTTTAACGTCAGGACGCTTGGCAGGGCATCTAGGAGCCTCGCGTGGGCACCCTATTCTCTGCAAGAACACTGATTACCCTCAGGCCCCCATGGGCCTGCTAAGCCACATCCAGGCCCGTAGCCCTTCGGAGCCACTCTGTGTATGCCGAGTGTAGGGCAACAGCCTGCACTCTTTCTTGGGACAGCTTGATTTCCCCAGCACTCCCACTGGTCGAAGAACACCTTTCTAGCAGGTCCAACATACCGTGCAAGTCTGACTCATTGCCCTAGTCTGAGGTGCACTGAGAATAACCCTCGGCTTCGCATTCCATCTGGGACCCCCTGCCTGAAGTCACCCTGCCTCCAGGAGAATGTCGTCTTGCGTTCCGACTGCAACTGAAGCCCGGTTCCTCGGGTAACACTGCAGGCTTTTGAAGAGCCACGGGGCCGGAGGCCTAGCTGGGGCTTTCCTTGGTTGAGGCAGTTCGCTAGATGCAGAACACCCTGCCTCGAGGAGTTGACTCGGGGAAGGGACCACTGGGCAACCTGCGTCTCTTTGGACTTGTTAGAAAGCACAGGGATGTATGCGGCGTGTGGCCGTGGAAATGGGGGCCTGATGGAACGAGCCTTGCTTTCCCATTTTGAAAGCTCCATTCATGCTGCCTTGAAGCTACTTGAAATTGACTGCTGTTGACAGGCCACTGGCCACTGTCGGCATGGCTCTGGGAAGAAAATGAGTTTTCTCCGGGTAAGCCGGGTGCTTCGATGGCCGGGGTGGAGCCCATCCTGCCACGCTCTCGAGCTAAAGGGAAACTCAACGTGAGTACTGGCCTCGAGGTAAGTCCCTGAGTAGCCGCGCAGAAAGGGAGGCATGCGGCTCTTTCCATGAGGTCTTAGTCGCTGTTCTGCTTTATTTTATTTTATTTTTTTAATTTTTTATTCTTTCTTTAAGATTTATTGATTGAGTGATTGATTGCTACGTTGGGTCTGCGTTTCTGTGCTAGGGCTCTCTCCAGTTGCGGTAAGTGGGGGGCCACTCTTCATCGCGGCGCGCAGGCCTCTCACTATCGCGGCCTCTCTTGTTGCGGAGCACAGGCTCCAGAGGCGCAGGCTCAGTAGTTGTGGCTCACGGGCCCAGTTGCTCCGCGGCATGTGGGATCCTCCCAGACCCGTGCTCGAACCCGTGCACCCTGCATTGGCAGGCAGATTCTCAACCACTGGCGCCACCAGGGAAGCCCCTGTTCTGCTTTATTTTAAAGGAAGTACCCTTTTCAGGACTCCTAGGCCCCTCGGGTGTGCATCATTTTCCCTCCACGATCAGTGAGTACCTCCAGAAGCCTGTGGGCCTGCTGAGCAGCATCGAGGCCCAAAGGTCGGTCCCTCGGAGGCCCTCTGTGTATGCCAAGTGATGGGCAACACACTGCTCGTTCCTGAAGGAGAGCTACGTTTCCAGAGCACCGGAACAGCCTCAGGACCACATTTCTAGCCAGTGCGACGTACCATGGAAGTGTCCGTCATGGCCCCCGTCTGAGCTGCCGTGAGAAAACACTCTGCTTAGGATTCTTCGAGGACCTCTTACCTGAAGTCACTCTGCTCGAGGAGGAAGTTAGCATCCTACCATGCTGCGTCGCTAACGGGACACTCAGCGTGAGCAGTTGTCTCGAGGTAAGGCCCTGAATTGCCATGCAGAAGCGGAGGCGGGCAGCAGTTTCCAGGAGGCCATAGCCGTCGCTCTGCATTATTTTAACGCCAGGACGCTTGGCAGGGCATCTAGGAGCCTCGCGTGGGCACCCTATTCTCTGCAAGAACACTGATTACCCTCAGGCCCCCATGGGCCTGCTAAGCCACATCCAGGCCCGTAGCCCTTCGGAGCCACTCTGTGTATGCCGAGTGTAGGGCAACAGCCTGCACTCTTTCTTGGGACAGCTTGATTTCCCCAGCACTCCCACTGGTCGAAGAACACCTTTCTAGCAGGTCCAACATACCGTGCAAGTCTGACTCATTGCCCTAGTCTGAGGTGCACTGAGAATAACCCTCGGCTTCGCATTCCATCTGGGACCCCCTGCCTGAAGTCACCCTGCCTCCAGGAGAATGTCGTCTTGCGTTCCGACTGCAACTGAAGCCCGGTTCCTCGGGTAACACTGCAGGCTTTTGAAGAGCCACGGGGCCGGAGGCCTAGCTGGGGCTTTCCTTGGTTGAGGCAGTTCGCTAGATGCAGAACACCCTGCCTCGAGGAGTTGACTCGGGGAAGGGACCACTGGGCAACCTGCGTCTCTTTGGACTTGTTAGAAAGCACAGGGATGTATGCGGCGTGTGGCCGTGGAAATGGGGGCCTGATGGAACGAGCCTTGCTTTCCCATTTTGAAAGCTCCATTCATGCTGCCTTGAAGCTACTTGAAATTGACTGCTGTTGACAGGCCACTGGCCACTGTCGGCATGGCTCTGGGAAGAAAATGAGTTTTCTCCGGGTAAGCCGGGTGCTTCGATGGCCGGGGTGGAGCCCATCCTGCCACGCTCTCGAGCTAAAGGGAAACTCAACGTGAGTACTGGCCTCGAGGTAAGTCCCTGAGTAGCCGCGCAGAAAGGGAGGCATGCGGCTCTTTCCATGAGGTCTTAGTCGCTGTTCTGCTTTATTTTATTTTATTTTTTTAATTTTTTATTCTTTCTTTAAGATTTATTGATTGAGTGATTGATTGCTACGTTGGGTCTGCGTTTCTGTGCTAGGGCTCTCTCCAGTTGCGGTAAGTGGGGGGCCACTCTTCATCGCGGCGCGCAGGCCTCTCACTATCGCGGCCTCTCTTGTTGCGGAGCACAGGCTCCAGAGGCGCAGGCTCAGTAGTTGTGGCTCACGGGCCCAGTTGCTCCGCGGCATGTGGGATCCTCCCAGACCCGTGCTCGAACCCGTGCACCCTGCATTGGCAGGCAGATTCTCAACCACTGGCGCCACCAGGGAAGCCCCTGTTCTGCTTTATTTTAAAGGAAGTACCCTTTTCAGGACTCCTAGGCCCCTCGGGTGTGCATCATTTTCCCTCCACGATCAGTGAGTACCTCCAGAAGCCTGTGGGCCTGCTGAGCAGCATCGAGGCCCAAAGGTCGGTCCCTCGGAGGCCCTCTGTGTATGCCAAGTGATGGGCAACACACTGCTCGTTCCTGAAGGAGAGCTACGTTTCCAGAGCACCGGAACAGCCTCAGGACCACATTTCTAGCCAGTGCGACGTACCATGGAAGTGTCCGTCATGGCCCCCGTCTGAGCTGCCGTGAGAAAACACTCTGCTTAGGATTCTTCGAGGACCTCTTACCTGAAGTCACTCTGCTCGAGGAGGAAGTTAGCATCCTACCATGCTGCGTCGCTAACGGGACACTCAGCGTGAGCAGTTGTCTCGAGGTAAGGCCCTGAATTGCCATGCAGAAGCGGAGGCGGGCAGCAGTTTCCAGGAGGCCATAGCCGTCGCTCTGCATTATTTTAACGCCAGGACGCTTGGCAGGGCATCTAGGAGCCTCGCGTGGGCACCCTATTCTCTGCAAGAACACTGATTACCCTCAGGCCCCCATGGGCCTGCTAAGCCACATCCAGGCCCGTAGCCCTTCGGAGCCACTCTGTGTATGCCGAGTGTAGGGCAACAGCCTGCACTCTTTCTTGGGACAGCTTGATTTCCCCAGCACTCCCACTGGTCGAAGAACACCTTTCTAGCAGGTCCAACATACCGTGCAAGTCTGACTCATTGCCCTAGTCTGAGGTGCACTGAGAATAACCCTCGGCTTCGCATTCCATCTGGGACCCCCTGCCTGAAGTCACCCTGCCTCCAGGAGAATGTCGTCTTGCGTTCCGACTGCAACTGAAGCCCGGTTCCTCGGGTAACACTGCAGGCTTTTGAAGAGCCACGGGGCCGGAGGCCTAGCTGGGGCTTTCCTTGGTTGAGGCAGTTCGCTAGATGCAGAACACCCTGCCTCGAGGAGTTGACTCGGGGAAGGGACCACTGGGCAACCTGCGTCTCTTTGGACTTGTTAGAAAGCACAGGGATGTATGCGGCGTGTGGCCGTGGAAATGGGGGCCTGATGGAACGAGCCTTGCTTTCCCATTTTGAAAGCTCCATTCATGCTGCCTTGAAGCTACTTGAAATTGACTGCTGTTGACAGGCCACTGGCCACTGTCGGCATGGCTCTGGGAAGAAAATGAGTTTTCTCCGGGTAAGCCGGGTGCTTCGATGGCCGGGGTGGAGCCCATCCTGCCACGCTCTCGAGCTAAAGGGAAACTCAACGTGAGTACTGGCCTCGAGGTAAGTCCCTGAGTAGCCGCGCAGAAAGGGAGGCATGCGGCTCTTTCCATGAGGTCTTAGTCGCTGTTCTGCTTTATTTTATTTTATTTTTTTAATTTTTTATTCTTTCTTTAAGATTTATTGATTGAGTGATTGATTGCTACGTTGGGTCTGCGTTTCTGTGCTAGGGCTCTCTCCAGTTGCGGTAAGTGGGGGGCCACTCTTCATCGCGGCGCGCAGGCCTCTCACTATCGCGGCCTCTCTTGTTGCGGAGCACAGGCTCCAGAGGCGCAGGCTCAGTAGTTGTGGCTCACGGGCCCAGTTGCTCCGCGGCATGTGGGATCCTCCCAGACCCGTGCTCGAACCCGTGCACCCTGCATTGGCAGGCAGATTCTCAACCACTGGCGCCACCAGGGAAGCCCCTGTTCTGCTTTATTTTAAAGGAAGTACCCTTTTCAGGACTCCTAGGCCCCTCGGGTGTGCATCATTTTCCCTCCACGATCAGTGAGTACCTCCAGAAGCCTGTGGGCCTGCTGAGCAGCATCGAGGCCCAAAGGTCGGTCCCTCGGAGGCCCTCTGTGTATGCCAAGTGATGGGCAACACACTGCTCGTTCCTGAAGGAGAGCTACGTTTCCAGAGCACCGGAACAGCCTCAGGACCACATTTCTAGCCAGTGCGACGTACCATGGAAGTGTCCGTCATGGCCCCCGTCTGAGCTGCCGTGAGAAAACACTCTGCTTAGGATTCTTCGAGGACCTCTTACCTGAAGTCACTCTGCTCGAGGAGGAAGTTAGCATCCTACCATGCTGCGTCGCTAACGGGACACTCAGCGTGAGCAGTTGTCTCGAGGTAAGGCCCTGAATTGCCATGCAGAAGCGGAGGCGGGCAGCAGTTTCCAGGAGGCCATAGCCGTCGCTCTGCATTATTTTAACGCCAGGACGCTTGGCAGGGCATCTAGGAGCCTCGCGTGGGCACCCTATTCTCTGCAAGAACACTGATTACCCTCAGGCCCCCATGGGCCTGCTAAGCCACATCCAGGCCCGTAGCCCTTCGGAGCCACTCTGTGTATGCCGAGTGTAGGGCAACAGCCTGCACTCTTTCTTGGGACAGCTTGATTTCCCCAGCACTCCCACTGGTCGAAGAACACCTTTCTAGCAGGTCCAACATACCGTGCAAGTCTGACTCATTGCCCTAGTCTGAGGTGCACTGAGAATAACCCTCGGCTTCGCATTCCATCTGGGACCCCCTGCCTGAAGTCACCCTGCCTCCAGGAGAATGTCGTCTTGCGTTCCGACTGCAACTGAAGCCCGGTTCCTCGGGTAACACTGCAGGCTTTTGAAGAGCCACGGGGCCGGAGGCCTAGCTGGGGCTTTCCTTGGTTGAGGCAGTTCGCTAGATGCAGAACACCCTGCCTCGAGGAGTTGACTCGGGGAAGGGACCACTGGGCAACCTGCGTCTCTTTGGACTTGTTAGAAAGCACAGGGATGTATGCGGCGTGTGGCCGTGGAAATGGGGGCCTGATGGAACGAGCCTTGCTTTCCCATTTTGAAAGCTCCATTCATGCTGCCTTGAAGCTACTTGAAATTGACTGCTGTTGACAGGCCACTGGCCACTGTCGGCATGGCTCTGGGAAGAAAATGAGTTTTCTCCGGGTAAGCCGGGTGCTTCGATGGCCGGGGTGGAGCCCATCCTGCCACGCTCTCGAGCTAAAGGGAAACTCAACGTGAGTACTGGCCTCGAGGTAAGTCCCTGAGTAGCCGCGCAGAAAGGGAGGCATGCGGCTCTTTCCATGAGGTCTTAGTCGCTGTTCTGCTTTATTTTATTTTATTTTTTTAATTTTTTATTCTTTCTTTAAGATTTATTGATTGAGTGATTGATTGCTACGTTGGGTCTGCGTTTCTGTGCTAGGGCTCTCTCCAGTTGCGGTAAGTGGGGGGCCACTCTTCATCGCGGCGCGCAGGCCTCTCACTATCGCGGCCTCTCTTGTTGCGGAGCACAGGCTCCAGAGGCGCAGGCTCAGTAGTTGTGGCTCACGGGCCCAGTTGCTCCGCGGCATGTGGGATCCTCCCAGACCCGTGCTCGAACCCGTGCACCCTGCATTGGCAGGCAGATTCTCAACCACTGGCGCCACCAGGGAAGCCCCTGTTCTGCTTTATTTTAAAGGAAGTACCCTTTTCAGGACTCCTAGGCCCCTCGGGTGTGCATCATTTTCCCTCCACGATCAGTGAGTACCTCCAGAAGCCTGTGGGCCTGCTGAGCAGCATCGAGGCCCAAAGGTCGGTCCCTCGGAGGCCCTCTGTGTATGCCAAGTGATGGGCAACACACTGCTCGTTCCTGAAGGAGAGCTACGTTTCCAGAGCACCGGAACAGCCTCAGGACCACATTTCTAGCCAGTGCGACGTACCATGGAAGTGTCCGTCATGGCCCCCGTCTGAGCTGCCGTGAGAAAACACTCTGCTTAGGATTCTTCGAGGACCTCTTACCTGAAGTCACTCTGCTCGAGGAGGAAGTTAGCATCCTACCATGCTGCGTCGCTAACGGGACACTCAGCGTGAGCAGTTGTCTCGAGGTAAGGCCCTGAATTGCCATGCAGAAGCGGAGGCGGGCAGCAGTTTCCAGGAGGCCATAGCCGTCGCTCTGCATTATTTTAACGCCAGGACGCTTGGCAGGGCATCTAGGAGCCTCGCGTGGGCACCCTATTCTCTGCAAGAACACTGATTACCCTCAGGCCCCCATGGGCCTGCTAAGCCACATCCAGGCCCGTAGCCCTTCGGAGCCACTCTGTGTATGCCGAGTGTAGGGCAACAGCCTGCACTCTTTCTTGGGACAGCTTGATTTCCCCAGCACTCCCACTGGTCGAAGAACACCTTTCTAGCAGGTCCAACATACCGTGCAAGTCTGACTCATTGCCCTAGTCTGAGGTGCACTGAGAATAACCCTCGGCTTCGCATTCCATCTGGGACCCCCTGCCTGAAGTCACCCTGCCTCCAGGAGAATGTCGTCTTGCGTTCCGACTGCAACTGAAGCCCGGTTCCTCGGGTAACACTGCAGGCTTTTGAAGAGCCACGGGGCCGGAGGCCTAGCTGGGGCTTTCCTTGGTTGAGGCAGTTCGCTAGATGCAGAACACCCTGCCTCGAGGAGTTGACTCGGGGAAGGGACCACTGGGCAACCTGCGTCTCTTTGGACTTGTTAGAAAGCACAGGGATGTATGCGGCGTGTGGCCGTGGAAATGGGGGCCTGATGGAACGAGCCTTGCTTTCCCATTTTGAAAGCTCCATTCATGCTGCCTTGAAGCTACTTGAAATTGACTGCTGTTGACAGGCCACTGGCCACTGTCGGCATGGCTCTGGGAAGAAAATGAGTTTTCTCCGGGTAAGCCGGGTGCTTCGATGGCCGGGGTGGAGCCCATCCTGCCACGCTCTCGAGCTAAAGGGAAACTCAACGTGAGTACTGGCCTCGAGGTAAGTCCCTGAGTAGCCGCGCAGAAAGGGAGGCATGCGGCTCTTTCCATGAGGTCTTAGTCGCTGTTCTGCTTTATTTTATTTTATTTTTTTAATTTTTTATTCTTTCTTTAAGATTTATTGATTGAGTGATTGATTGCTACGTTGGGTCTGCGTTTCTGTGCTAGGGCTCTCTCCAGTTGCGGTAAGTGGGGGGCCACTCTTCATCGCGGCGCGCAGGCCTCTCACTATCGCGGCCTCTCTTGTTGCGGAGCACAGGCTCCAGAGGCGCAGGCTCAGTAGTTGTGGCTCACGGGCCCAGTTGCTCCGCGGCATGTGGGATCCTCCCAGACCCGTGCTCGAACCCGTGCACCCTGCATTGGCAGGCAGATTCTCAACCACTGGCGCCACCAGGGAAGCCCCTGTTCTGCTTTATTTTAAAGGAAGTACCCTTTTCAGGACTCCTAGGCCCCTCGGGTGTGCATCATTTTCCCTCCACGATCAGTGAGTACCTCCAGAAGCCTGTGGGCCTGCTGAGCAGCATCGAGGCCCAAAGGTCGGTCCCTCGGAGGCCCTCTGTGTATGCCAAGTGATGGGCAACACACTGCTCGTTCCTGAAGGAGAGCTACGTTTCCAGAGCACCGGAACAGCCTCAGGACCACATTTCTAGCCAGTGCGACGTACCATGGAAGTGTCCGTCATGGCCCCCGTCTGAGCTGCCGTGAGAAAACACTCTGCTTAGGATTCTTCGAGGACCTCTTACCTGAAGTCACTCTGCTCGAGGAGGAAGTTAGCATCCTACCATGCTGCGTCGCTAACGGGACACTCAGCGTGAGCAGTTGTCTCGAGGTAAGGCCCTGAATTGCCATGCAGAAGCGGAGGCGGGCAGCAGTTTCCAGGAGGCCATAGCCGTCGCTCTGCATTATTTTAACGCCAGGACGCTTGGCAGGGCATCTAGGAGCCTCGCGTGGGCACCCTATTCTCTGCAAGAACACTGATTACCCTCAGGCCCCCATGGGCCTGCTAAGCCACATCCAGGCCCGTAGCCCTTCGGAGCCACTCTGTGTATGCCGAGTGTAGGGCAACAGCCTGCACTCTTTCTTGGGACAGCTTGATTTCCCCAGCACTCCCACTGGTCGAAGAACACCTTTCTAGCAGGTCCAACATACCGTGCAAGTCTGACTCATTGCCCTAGTCTGAGGTGCACTGAGAATAACCCTCGGCTTCGCATTCCATCTGGGACCCCCTGCCTGAAGTCACCCTGCCTCCAGGAGAATGTCGTCTTGCGTTCCGACTGCAACTGAAGCCCGGTTCCTCGGGTAACACTGCAGGCTTTTGAAGAGCCACGGGGCCGGAGGCCTAGCTGGGGCTTTCCTTGGTTGAGGCAGTTCGCTAGATGCAGAACACCCTGCCTCGAGGAGTTGATTCGGGGAAGGGACCACTGGGCAACCTGCGTCTCTTTGGACTTGTTAGAAAGCACAGGGATGTATGCGGCGTGTGGCCGTGGAAATGGGGGCCTGATGGAACGAGCCTTGCTTTCCCATTTTGAAAGCTCCATTCATGCTGCCTTGAAGCTACTTGAAATTGACTGCTGTTGACAGGCCACTGGCCACTGTCGGCATGGCTCTGGGAAGAAAATGAGTTTTCTCCGGGTAAGCCGGGTGCTTCGATGGCCGGGGTGGAGCCCATCCTGCCACGCTCTCGAGCTAAAGGGAAACTCAACGTGAGTACTGGCCTCGAGGTAAATCCCTGAGTAGCCGCGCAGAAAGGGAGGCATGCGGCTCTTTCCATGAGGTCTTAGTCGCTGTTCTGCTTTATTTTATTTTATTTTTTTAATTTTTTATTCTTTCTTTAAGATTTATTGATTGAGTGATTGATTGCTACGTTGGGTCTGCGTTTCTGTGCTAGGGCTCTCTCCAGTTGCGGTAAGTGGGGGGCCACTCTTCATCGCGGCGCGCAGGCCTCTCACTATCGCGGCCTCTCTTGTTGCGGAGCACAGGCTCCAGAGGCGCAGGCTCAGTAGTTGTGGCTCACGGGCCCAGTTGCTCCGCGGCATGTGGGATCCTCCCAGACCCGTGCTCGAACCCGTGCACCCTGCATTGGCAGGCAGATTCTCAACCACTGGCGCCACCAGGGAAGCCCCTGTTCTGCTTTATTTTAAAGGAAGTACCCTTTTCAGGACTCCTAGGCCCCTCGGGTGTGCATCATTTTCCCTCCACGATCAGTGAGTACCTCCAGAAGCCTGTGGGCCTGCTGAGCAGCATCGAGGCCCAAAGGTCGGTCCCTCGGAGGCCCTCTGTGTATGCCAAGTGATGGGCAACACACTGCTCGTTCCTGAAGGAGAGCTACGTTTCCAGAGCACCGGAACAGCCTCAGGACCACATTTCTAGCCAGTGCGACGTACCATGGAAGTGTCCGTCATGGCCCCCGTCTGAGCTGCCGTGAGAAAACACTCTGCTTAGGATTCTTCGAGGACCTCTTACCTGAAGTCACTCTGCTCGAGGAGGAAGTTAGCATCCTACCATGCTGCGTCGCTAACGGGACACTCAGCGTGAGCAGTTGTCTCGAGGTAAGGCCCTGAATTGCCATGCAGAAGCGGAGGCGGGCAGCAGTTTCCAGGAGGCCATAGCCGTCGCTCTGCATTATTTTAACGCCAGGACGCTTGGCAGGGCATCTAGGAGCCTCGCGTGGGCACCCTATTCTCTGCAAGAACACTGATTACCCTCAGGCCCCCATGGGCCTGCTAAGCCACATCCAGGCCCGTAGCCCTTCGGAGCCACTCTGTGTATGCCGAGTGTAGGGCAACAGCCTGCACTCTTTCTTGGGACAGCTTGATTTCCCCAGCACTCCCACTGGTCGAAGAACACCTTTCTAGCAGGTCCAACATACCGTGCAAGTCTGACTCATTGCCCTAGTCTGAGGTGCACTGAGAATAACCCTCGGCTTCGCATTCCATCTGGGACCCCCTGCCTGAAGTCACCCTGCCTCCAGGAGAATGTCGTCTTGCGTTCCGACTGCAACTGAAGCCCGGTTCCTCGGGTAACACTGCAGGCTTTTGAAGAGCCACGGGGCCGGAGGCCTAGCTGGGGCTTTCCTTGGTTGAGGCAGTTCGCTAGATGCAGAACACCCTGCCTCGAGGAGTTGACTCGGGGAAGGGACCACTGGGCAACCTGCGTCTCTTTGGACTTGTTAGAAAGCACAGGGATGTATGCGGCGTGTGGCCGTGGAAATGGGGGCCTGATGGAACGAGCCTTGCTTTCCCATTTTGAAAGCTCCATTCATGCTGCCTTGAAGCTACTTGAAATTGACTGCTGTTGACAGGCCACTGGCCACTGTCGGCATGGCTCTGGGAAGAAAATGAGTTTTCTCCGGGTAAGCCGGGTGCTTCGATGGCCGGGGTGGAGCCCATCCTGCCACGCTCTCGAGCTAAAGGGAAACTCAACGTGAGTACTGGCCTCGAGGTAAGTCCCTGAGTAGCCGCGCAGAAAGGGAGGCATGCGGCTCTTTCCATGAGGTCTTAGTCGCTGTTCTGCTTTATTTTATTTTATTTTTTTAATTTTTTATTCTTTCTTTAAGATTTATTGATTGAGTGATTGATTGCTACGTTGGGTCTGCGTTTCTGTGCTAGGGCTCTCTCCAGTTGCGGTAAGTGGGGGGCCACTCTTCATCGCGGCGCGCAGGCCTCTCACTATCGCGGCCTCTCTTGTTGCGGAGCACAGGCTCCAGAGGCGCAGGCTCAGTAGTTGTGGCTCACGGGCCCAGTTGCTCCGCGGCATGTGGGATCCTCCCAGACCCGTGCTCGAACCCGTGCACCCTGCATTGGCAGGCAGATTCTCAACCACTGGCGCCACCAGGGAAGCCCCTGTTCTGCTTTATTTTAAAGGAAGTACCCTTTTCAGGACTCCTAGGCCCCTCGGGTGTGCATCATTTTCCCTCCACGATCAGTGAGTACCTCCAGAAGCCTGTGGGCCTGCTGAGCAGCATCGAGGCCCAAAGGTCGGTCCCTCGGAGGCCCTCTGTGTATGCCAAGTGATGGGCAACACACTGCTCGTTCCTGAAGGAGAGCTACGTTTCCAGAGCACCGGAACAGCCTCAGGACCACATTTCTAGCCAGTGCGACGTACCATGGAAGTGTCCGTCATGGCCCCCGTCTGAGCTGCCGTGAGAAAACACTCTGCTTAGGATTCTTCGAGGGCCTCTTACCTGAAGTCACTCTGCTCGAGGAGGAAGTTAGCATCCTACCATGCTGCGTCGCTAACGGGACACTCAGCGTGAGCAGTTGTCTCGAGGTAAGGCCCTGAATTGCCATGCAGAAGCGGAGGCGGGCAGCAGTTTCCAGGAGGCCATAGCCGTCGCTCTGCATTATTTTAACGCCAGGACGCTTGGCAGGGCATCTAGGAGCCTCGCGTGGGCACCCTATTCTCTGCAAGAACACTGATTACCCTCAGGCCCCCATGGGCCTGCTAAGCCACATCCAGGCCCGTAGCCCTTCGGAGCCACTCTGTGTATGCCGAGTGTAGGGCAACAGCCTGCACTCTTTCTTGGGACAGCTTGATTTCCCCAGCACTCCCACTGGTCGAAGAACACCTTTCTAGCAGGTCCAACATACCGTGCAAGTCTGACTCATTGCCCTAGTCTGAGGTGCACTGAGAATAACCCTCGGCTTCGCATTCCATCTGGGACCCCCTGCCTGAAGTCACCCTGCCTCCAGGAGAATGTCGTCTTGCGTTCCGACTGCAACTGAAGCCCGGTTCCTCGGGTAACACTGCAGGCTTTTGAAGAGCCACGGGGCCGGAGGCCTAGCTGGGGCTTTCCTTGGTTGAGGCAGTTCGCTAGATGCAGAACACCCTGCCTCGAGGAGTTGACTCGGGGAAGGGACCACTGGGCAACCTGCGTCTCTTTGGACTTGTTAGAAAGCACAGGGATGTATGCGGCGTGTGGCCGTGGAAATGGGGGCCTGATGGAACGAGCCTTGCTTTCCCATTTTGAAAGCTCCATTCATGCTGCCTTGAAGCTACTTGAAATTGACTGCTGTTGACAGGCCACTGGCCACTGTCGGCATGGCTCTGGGAAGAAAATGAGTTTTCTCCGGGTAAGCCGGGTGCTTCGATGGCCGGGGTGGAGCCCATCCTGCCACGCTCTCGAGCTAAAGGGAAACTCAACGTGAGTACTGGCCTCGAGGTAAGTCCCTGAGTAGCCGCGCAGAAAGGGAGGCATGCGGCTCTTTCCATGAGGTCTTAGTCGCTGTTCTGCTTTATTTTATTTTATTTTTTTAATTTTTTATTCTTTCTTTAAGATTTATTGATTGAGTGATTGATTGCTACGTTGGGTCTGCGTTTCTGTGCTAGGGCTCTCTCCAGTTGCGGTAAGTGGGGGGCCACTCTTCATCGCGGCGCGCAGGCCTCTCACTATCGCGGCCTCTCTTGTTGCGGAGCACAGGCTCCAGAGGCGCAGGCTCAGTAGTTGTGGCTCACGGGCCCAGTTGCTCCGCGGCATGTGGGATCCTCCCAGACCCGTGCTCGAACCCGTGCACCCTGCATTGGCAGGCAGATTCTCAACCACTGGCGCCACCAGGGAAGCCCCTGTTCTGCTTTATTTTAAAGGAAGTACCCTTTTCAGGACTCCTAGGCCCCTCGGGTGTGCATCATTTTCCCTCCACGATCAGTGAGTACCTCCAGAAGCCTGTGGGCCTGCTGAGCAGCATCGAGGCCCAAAGGTCGGTCCCTCGGAGGCCCTCTGTGTATGCCAAGTGATGGGCAACACACTGCTCGTTCCTGAAGGAGAGCTACGTTTCCAGAGCACCGGAACAGCCTCAGGACCACATTTCTAGCCAGTGCGACGTACCATGGAAGTGTCCGTCATGGCCCCCGTCTGAGCTGCCGTGAGAAAACACTCTGCTTAGGATTCTTCGAGGGCCTCTTACCTGAAGTCACTCTGCTCGAGGAGGAAGTTAGCATCCTACCATGCTGCGTCGCTAACGGGACACTCAGCGTGAGCAGTTGTCTCGAGGTAAGGCCCTGAATTGCCATGCAGAAGCGGAGGCGGGCAGCAGTTTCCAGGAGGCCATAGCCGTCGCTCTGCATTATTTTAACGCCAGGACGCTTGGCAGGGCATCTAGGAGCCTCGCGTGGGCACCCTATTCTCTGCAAGAACACTGATTACCCTCAGGCCCCCATGGGCCTGCTAAGCCACATCCAGGCCCGTAGCCCTTCGGAGCCACTCTGTGTATGCCGAGTGTAGGGCAACAGCCTGCACTCTTTCTTGGGACAGCTTGATTTCCCCAGCACTCCCACTGGTCGAAGAACACCTTTCTAGCAGGTCCAACATACCGTGCAAGTCTGACTCATTGCCCTAGTCTGAGGTGCACTGAGAATAACCCTCGGCTTCGCATTCCATCTGGGACCCCCTGCCTGAAGTCACCCTGCCTCCAGGAGAATGTCGTCTTGCGTTCCGACTGCAACTGAAGCCCGGTTCCTCGGGTAACACTGCAGGCTTTTGAAGAGCCACGGGGCCGGAGGCCTAGCTGGGGCTTTCCTTGGTTGAGGCAGTTCGCTAGATGCAGAACACCCTGCCTCGAGGAGTTGACTCGGGGAAGGGACCACTGGGCAACCTGCGTCTCTTTGGACTTGTTAGAAAGCACAGGGATGTATGCGGCGTGTGGCCGTGGAAATGGGGGCCTGATGGAACGAGCCTTGCTTTCCCATTTTGAAAGCTCCATTCATGCTGCCTTGAAGCTACTTGAAATTGACTGCTGTTGACAGGCCACTGGCCACTGTCGGCATGGCTCTGGGAAGAAAATGAGTTTTCTCCGGGTAAGCCGGGTGCTTCGATGGCCGGGGTGGAGCCCATCCTGCCACGCTCTCGAGCTAAAGGGAAACTCAACGTGAGTACTGGCCTCGAGGTAAGTCCCTGAGTAGCCGCGCAGAAAGGGAGGCATGCGGCTCTTTCCATGAGGTCTTAGTCGCTGTTCTGCTTTATTTTATTTTATTTTTTTAATTTTTTATTCTTTCTTTAAGATTTATTGATTGAGTGATTGATTGCTACGTTGGGTCTGCGTTTCTGTGCTAGGGCTCTCTCCAGTTGCGGTAAGTGGGGGGCCACTCTTCATCGCGGCGCGCAGGCCTCTCACTATCGCGGCCTCTCTTGTTGCGGAGCACAGGCTCCAGAGGCGCAGGCTCAGTAGTTGTGGCTCACGGGCCCAGTTGCTCCGCGGCATGTGGGATCCTCCCAGACCCGTGCTCGAACCCGTGCACCCTGCATTGGCAGGCAGATTCTCAACCACTGGCGCCACCAGGGAAGCCCCTGTTCTGCTTTATTTTAAAGGAAGTACCCTTTTCAGGACTCCTAGGCCCCTCGGGTGTGCATCATTTTCCCTCCACGATCAGTGAGTACCTCCAGAAGCCTGTGGGCCTGCTGAGCAGCATCGAGGCCCAAAGGTCGGTCCCTCGGAGGCCCTCTGTGTATGCCAAGTGATGGGCAACACACTGCTCGTTCCTGAAGGAGAGCTACGTTTCCAGAGCACCGGAACAGCCTCAGGACCACATTTCTAGCCAGTGCGACGTACCATGGAAGTGTCCGTCATGGCCCCCGTCTGAGCTGCCGTGAGAAAACACTCTGCTTAGGATTCTTCGAGGGCCTCTTACCTGAAGTCACTCTGCTCGAGGAGGAAGTTAGCATCCTACCATGCTGCGTCGCTAACGGGACACTCAGCGTGAGCAGTTGTCTCGAGGTAAGGCCCTGAATTGCCATGCAGAAGCGGAGGCGGGCAGCAGTTTCCAGGAGGCCATAGCCGTCGCTCTGCATTATTTTAACGCCAGGACGCTTGGCAGGGCATCTAGGAGCCTCGCGTGGGCACCCTATTCTCTGCAAGAACACTGATTACCCTCAGGCCCCCATGGGCCTGCTAAGCCACATCCAGGCCCGTAGCCCTTCGGAGCCACTCTGTGTATGCCGAGTGTAGGGCAACAGCCTGCACTCTTTCTTGGGACAGCTTGATTTCCCCAGCACTCCCACTGGTCGAAGAACACCTTTCTAGCAGGTCCAACATACCGTGCAAGTCTGACTCATTGCCCTAGTCTGAGGTGCACTGAGAATAACCCTCGGCTTCGCATTCCATCTGGGACCCCCTGCCTGAAGTCACCCTGCCTCCAGGAGAATGTCGTCTTGCGTTCCGACTGCAACTGAAGCCCGGTTCCTCGGGTAACACTGCAGGCTTTTGAAGAGCCACGGGGCCGGAGGCCTAGCTGGGGCTTTCCTTGGTTGAGGCAGTTCGCTAGATGCAGAACACCCTGCCTCGAGGAGTTGATTCGGGGAAGGGACCACTGGGCAACCTGCGTCTCTTTGGACTTGTTAGAAAGCACAGGGATGTATGCGGCGTGTGGCCGTGGAAATGGGGGCCTGATGGAACGAGCCTTGCTTTCCCATTTTGAAAGCTCCATTCATGCTGCCTTGAAGCTACTTGAAATTGACTGCTGTTGACAGGCCACTGGCCACTGTCGGCATGGCTCTGGGAAGAAAATGAGTTTTCTCCGGGTAAGCCGGGTGCTTCGATGGCCGGGGTGGAGCCCATCCTGCCACGCTCTCGAGCTAAAGGGAAACTCAACGTGAGTACTGGCCTCGAGGTAAGTCCCTGAGTAGCCGCGCAGAAAGGGAGGCATGCGGCTCTTTCCATGAGGTCTTAGTCGCTGTTCTGCTTTATTTTATTTTATTTTTTAATTTTTTATTCTTTCTTTAAGATTTATTGATTGAGTGATTGATTGCTACGTTGGGTCTGCGTTTCTGTGCTAGGGCTCTCTCCAGTTGCGGTAAGTGGGGGCCACTCTTCATCGCGGCGCGCAGGCCTCTCACTATCGTGGCCTCTCTTGTTGCGGAGCACAGGCTCCAGAGGCGCAGGCTCAGTAGTTGTGGCTCACGGGCCCAGTTGCTCCGCGGCATGTGGGATCCTCCCAGACCCGTGCTCGAACCCGTGCACCCTGCATTGGCAGGCAGATTCTCAACCACTGGCGCCACCAGGGAAGCCCCTGTTCTGCTTTATTTTAAAGGAAGTACCCTTTTCAGGACTCCTAGGCCCCTCGGGTGTGCATCATTTTCCCTCCACGATCAGTGAGTACCTCCAGAAGCCTGTGGGCCTGCTGAGCAGCATCGAGGCCCAAAGGTCGGTCCCTCGGAGGCCCTCTGTGTATGCCAAGTGATGGGCAACACACTGCTCGTTCCTGAAGGAGAGCTACGTTTCCAGAGCACCGGAACAGCCTCAGGACCACATTTCTAGCCAGTGCGACGTACCATGGAAGTGTCCGTCATGGCCCCCGTCTGAGCTGCCGTGAGAAAACACTCTGCTTAGGATTCTTCGAGGACCTCTTACCTGAAGTCACTCTGCTCGAGGAGGAAGTTAGCATCCTACCATGCTGCGTCGCTAACGGGACACTCAGCGTGAGCAGTTGTCTCGAGGTAAGGCCCTGAATTGCCATGCAGAAGCGGAGGCGGGCAGCAGTTTCCAGGAGGCCATAGCCGTCGCTCTGCATTATTTTAACGCCAGGACGCTTGGCAGGGCATCTAGGAGCCTCGCGTGGGCACCCTATTCTCTGCAAGAACACTGATTACCCTCAGGCCCCCATGGGCCTGCTAAGCCACATCCAGGCCCGTAGCCCTTCGGAGCCACTCTGTGTATGCCGAGTGTAGGGCAACAGCCTGCACTCTTTCTTGGGACAGCTTGATTTCCCCAGCACTCCCACTGGTCGAAGAACACCTTTCTAGCAGGTCCAACATACCGTGCAAGTCTGACTCATTGCCCTAGTCTGAGGTGCACTGAGAATAACCCTCGGCTTCGCATTCCATCTGGGACCCCCTGCCTGAAGTCACCCTGCCTCCAGGAGAATGTCGTCTTGCGTTCCGACTGCAACTGAAGCCCGGTTCCTCGGGTAACACTGCAGGCTTTTGAAGAGCCACGGGGCCGGAGGCCTAGCTGGGGCTTTCCTTGGTTGAGGCAGTTCGCTAGATGCAGAACACCCTGCCTCGAGGAGTTGATTCGGGGAAGGGACCACTGGGCAACCTGCGTCTCTTTGGACTTGTTAGAAAGCACAGGGATGTATGCGGCGTGTGGCCGTGGAAATGGGGGCCTGATGGAACGAGCCTTGCTTTCCCATTTTGAAAGCTCCATTCATGCTGCCTTGAAGCTACTTGAAATTGACTGCTGTTGACAGGCCACTGGCCACTGTCGGCATGGCTCTGGGAAGAAAATGAGTTTTCTCCGGGTAAGCCGGGTGCTTCGATGGCCGGGGTGGAGCCCATCCTGCCACGCTCTCGAGCTAAAGGGAAACTCAACGTGAGTACTGGCCTCGAGGTAAGTCCCTGAGTAGCCGCGCAGAAAGGGAGGCATGCGGCTCTTTCCATGAGGTCTTAGTCGCTGTTCTGCTTTATTTTATTTTATTTTTTTAATTTTTTATTCTTTCTTTAAGATTTATTGATTGAGTGATTGATTGCTACGTTGGGTCTGCGTTTCTGTGCTAGGGCTCTCTCCAGTTGCGGTAAGTGGGGGGCCACTCTTCATCGCGGCGCGCAGGCCTCTCACTATCGCGGCCTCTCTTGTTGCGGAGCACAGGCTCCAGAGGCGCAGGCTCAGTAGTTGTGGCTCACGGGCCCAGTTGCTCCGCGGCATGTGGGATCCTCCCAGACCCGTGCTCGAACCCGTGCACCCTGCATTGGCAGGCAGATTCTCAACCACTGGCGCCACCAGGGAAGCCCCTGTTCTGCTTTATTTTAAAGGAAGTACCCTTTTCAGGACTCCTAGGCCCCTCGGGTGTGCATCATTTTCCCTCCACGATCAGTGAGTACCTCCAGAAGCCTGTGGGCCTGCTGAGCAGCATCGAGGCCCAAAGGTCGGTCCCTCGGAGGCCCTCTGTGTATGCCAAGTGATGGGCAACACACTGCTCGTTCCTGAAGGAGAGCTACGTTTCCAGAGCACCGGAACAGCCTCAGGACCACATTTCTAGCCAGTGCGACGTACCATGGAAGTGTCCGTCATGGCCCCCGTCTGAGCTGCCGTGAGAAAACACTCTGCTTAGGATTCTTCGAGGACCTCTTACCTGAAGTCACTCTGCTCGAGGAGGAAGTTAGCATCCTACCATGCTGCGTCGCTAACGGGACACTCAGCGTGAGCAGTTGTCTCGAGGTAAGGCCCTGAATTGCCATGCAGAAGCGGAGGCGGGCAGCAGTTTCCAGGAGGCCATAGCCGTCGCTCTGCATTATTTTAACGCCAGGACGCTTGGCAGGGCATCTAGGAGCCTCGCGTGGGCACCCTATTCTCTGCAAGAACACTGATTACCCTCAGGCCCCCATGGGCCTGCTAAGCCACATCCAGGCCCGTAGCCCTTCGGAGCCACTCTGTGTATGCCGAGTGTAGGGCAACAGCCTGCACTCTTTCTTGGGACAGCTTGATTTCCCCAGCACTCCCACTGGTCGAAGAACACCTTTCTAGCAGGTCCAACATACCGTGCAAGTCTGACTCATTGCCCTAGTCTGAGGTGCACTGAGAATAACCCTCGGCTTCGCATTCCATCTGGGACCCCCTGCCTGAAGTCACCCTGCCTCCAGGAGAATGTCGTCTTGCGTTCCGACTGCAACTGAAGCCCGGTTCCTCGGGTAACACTGCAGGCTTTTGAAGAGCCACGGGGCCGGAGGCCTAGCTGGGGCTTTCCTTGGTTGAGGCAGTTCGCTAGATGCAGAACACCCTGCCTCGAGGAGTTGATTCGGGGAAGGGACCACTGGGCAACCTGCGTCTCTTTGGACTTGTTAGAAAGCACAGGGATGTATGCGGCGTGTGGCCGTGGAAATGGGGGCCTGATGGAACGAGCCTTGCTTTCCCATTTTGAAAGCTCCATTCATGCTGCCTTGAAGCTACTTGAAATTGACTGCTGTTGACAGGCCACTGGCCACTGTCGGCATGGCTCTGGGAAGAAAATGAGTTTTCTCCGGGTAAGCCGGGTGCTTCGATGGCCGGGGTGGAGCCCATCCTGCCACGCTCTCGAGCTAAAGGGAAACTCAACGTGAGTACTGGCCTCGAGGTAAGTCCCTGAGTAGCCGCGCAGAAAGGGAGGCATGCGGCTCTTTCCATGAGGTCTTAGTCGCTGTTCTGCTTTATTTTATTTTATTTTTTTAATTTTTTATTCTTTCTTTAAGATTTATTGATTGAGTGATTGATTGCTACGTTGGGTCTGCGTTTCTGTGCTAGGGCTCTCTCCAGTTGCGGTAAGTGGGGGGCCACTCTTCATCGCGGCGCGCAGGCCTCTCACTATCGCGGCCTCTCTTGTTGCGGAGCACAGGCTCCAGAGGCGCAGGCTCAGTAGTTGTGGCTCACGGGCCCAGTTGCTCCGCGGCATGTGGGATCCTCCCAGACCCGTGCTCGAACCCGTGCACCCTGCATTGGCAGGCAGATTCTCAACCACTGGCGCCACCAGGGAAGCCCCTGTTCTGCTTTATTTTAAAGGAAGTACCCTTTTCAGGACTCCTAGGCCCCTCGGGTGTGCATCATTTTCCCTCCACGATCAGTGAGTACCTCCAGAAGCCTGTGGGCCTGCTGAGCAGCATCGAGGCCCAAAGGTCGGTCCCTCGGAGGCCCTCTGTGTATGCCAAGTGATGGGCAACACACTGCTCGTTCCTGAAGGAGAGCTACGTTTCCAGAGCACCGGAACAGCCTCAGGACCACATTTCTAGCCAGTGCGACGTACCATGGAAGTGTCCGTCATGGCCCCCGTCTGAGCTGCCGTGAGAAAACACTCTGCTTAGGATTCTTCGAGGACCTCTTACCTGAAGTCACTCTGCTCGAGGAGGAAGTTAGCATCCTACCATGCTGCGTCGCTAACGGGACACTCAGCGTGAGCAGTTGTCTCGAGGTAAGGCCCTGAATTGCCATGCAGAAGCGGAGGCGGGCAGCAGTTTCCAGGAGGCCATAGCCGTCGCTCTGCATTATTTTAACGCCAGGACGCTTGGCAGGGCATCTAGGAGCCTCGCGTGGGCACCCTATTCTCTGCAAGAACACTGATTACCCTCAGGCCCCCATGGGCCTGCTAAGCCACATCCAGGCCCGTAGCCCTTCGGAGCCACTCTGTGTATGCCGAGTGTAGGGCAACAGCCTGCACTCTTTCTTGGGACAGCTTGATTTCCCCAGCACTCCCACTGGTCGAAGAACACCTTTCTAGCAGGTCCAACATACCGTGCAAGTCTGACTCATTGCCCTAGTCTGAGGTGCACTGAGAATAACCCTCGGCTTCGCATTCCATCTGGGACCCCCTGCCTGAAGTCACCCTGCCTCCAGGAGAATGTCGTCTTGCGTTCCGACTGCAACTGAAGCCCGGTTCCTCGGGTAACACTGCAGGCTTTTGAAGAGCCACGGGGCCGGAGGCCTAGCTGGGGCTTTCCTTGGTTGAGGCAGTTCGCTAGATGCAGAACACCCTGCCTCGAGGAGTTGATTCGGGGAAGGGACCACTGGGCAACCTGCGTCTCTTTGGACTTGTTAGAAAGCACAGGGATGTATGCGGCGTGTGGCCGTGGAAATGGGGGCCTGATGGAACGAGCCTTGCTTTCCCATTTTGAAAGCTCCATTCATGCTGCCTTGAAGCTACTTGAAATTGACTGCTGTTGACAGGCCACTGGCCACTGTCGGCATGGCTCTGGGAAGAAAATGAGTTTTCTCCGGGTAAGCCGGGTGCTTCGATGGCCGGGGTGGAGCCCATCCTGCCACGCTCTCGAGCTAAAGGGAAACTCAACGTGAGTACTGGCCTCGAGGTAAGTCCCTGAGTAGCCGCGCAGAAAGGGAGGCATGCGGCTCTTTCCATGAGGTCTTAGTCGCTGTTCTGCTTTATTTTATTTTATTTTTTTAATTTTTTATTCTTTCTTTAAGATTTATTGATTGAGTGATTGATTGCTACGTTGGGTCTGCGTTTCTGTGCTAGGGCTCTCTCCAGTTGCGGTAAGTGGGGGGCCACTCTTCATCGCGGCGCGCAGGCCTCTCACTATCGCGGCCTCTCTTGTTGCGGAGCACAGGCTCCAGAGGCGCAGGCTCAGTAGTTGTGGCTCACGGGCCCAGTTGCTCCGCGGCATGTGGGATCCTCCCAGACCCGTGCTCGAACCCGTGCACCCTGCATTGGCAGGCAGATTCTCAACCACTGGCGCCACCAGGGAAGCCCCTGTTCTGCTTTATTTTAAAGGAAGTACCCTTTTCAGGACTCCTAGGCCCCTCGGGTGTGCATCATTTTCCCTCCACGATCAGTGAGTACCTCCAGAAGCCTGTGGGCCTGCTGAGCAGCATCGAGGCCCAAAGGTCGGTCCCTCGGAGGCCCTCTGTGTATGCCAAGTGATGGGCAACACACTGCTCGTTCCTGAAGGAGAGCTACGTTTCCAGAGCACCGGAACAGCCTCAGGACCACATTTCTAGCCAGTGCGACGTACCATGGAAGTGTCCGTCATGGCCCCCGTCTGAGCTGCCGTGAGAAAACACTCTGCTTAGGATTCTTCGAGGACCTCTTACCTGAAGTCACTCTGCTCGAGGAGGAAGTTAGCATCCTACCATGCTGCGTCGCTAACGGGACACTCAGCGTGAGCAGTTGTCTCGAGGTAAGGCCCTGAATTGCCATGCAGAAGCGGAGGCGGGCAGCAGTTTCCAGGAGGCCATAGCCGTCGCTCTGCATTATTTTAACGCCAGGACGCTTGGCAGGGCATCTAGGAGCCTCGCGTGGGCACCCTATTCTCTGCAAGAACACTGATTACCCTCAGGCCCCCATGGGCCTGCTAAGCCACATCCAGGCCCGTAGCCCTTCGGAGCCACTCTGTGTATGCCGAGTGTAGGGCAACAGCCTGCACTCTTTCTTGGGACAGCTTGATTTCCCCAGCACTCCCACTGGTCGAAGAACACCTTTCTAGCAGGTCCAACATACCGTGCAAGTCTGACTCATTGCCCTAGTCTGAGGTGCACTGAGAATAACCCTCGGCTTCGCATTCCATCTGGGACCCCCTGCCTGAAGTCACCCTGCCTCCAGGAGAATGTCGTCTTGCGTTCCGACTGCAACTGAAGCCCGGTTCCTCGGGTAACACTGCAGGCTTTTGAAGAGCCACGGGGCCGGAGGCCTAGCTGGGGCTTTCCTTGGTTGAGGCAGTTCGCTAGATGCAGAACACCCTGCCTCGAGGAGTTGATTCGGGGAAGGGACCACTGGGCAACCTGCGTCTCTTTGGACTTGTTAGAAAGCACAGGGATGTATGCGGCGTGTGGCCGTGGAAATGGGGGCCTGATGGAACGAGCCTTGCTTTCCCATTTTGAAAGCTCCATTCATGCTGCCTTGAAGCTACTTGAAATTGACTGCTGTTGACAGGCCACTGGCCACTGTCGGCATGGCTCTGGGAAGAAAATGAGTTTTCTCCGGGTAAGCCGGGTGCTTCGATGGCCGGGGTGGAGCCCATCCTGCCACGCTCTCGAGCTAAAGGGAAACTCAACGTGAGTACTGGCCTCGAGGTAAGTCCCTGAGTAGCCGCGCAGAAAGGGAGGCATGCGGCTCTTTCCATGAGGTCTTAGTCGCTGTTCTGCTTTATTTTATTTTATTTTTTTAATTTTTTATTCTTTCTTTAAGATTTATTGATTGAGTGATTGATTGCTACGTTGGGTCTGCGTTTCTGTGCTAGGGCTCTCTCCAGTTGCGGTAAGTGGGGGGCCACTCTTCATCGCGGCGCGCAGGCCTCTCACTATCGCGGCCTCTCTTGTTGCGGAGCACAGGCTCCAGAGGCGCAGGCTCAGTAGTTGTGGCTCACGGGCCCAGTTGCTCCGCGGCATGTGGGATCCTCCCAGACCCGTGCTCGAACCCGTGCACCCTGCATTGGCAGGCAGATTCTCAACCACTGGCGCCACCAGGGAAGCCCCTGTTCTGCTTTATTTTAAAGGAAGTACCCTTTTCAGGACTCCTAGGCCCCTCGGGTGTGCATCATTTTCCCTCCACGATCAGTGAGTACCTCCAGAAGCCTGTGGGCCTGCTGAGCAGCATCGAGGCCCAAAGGTCGGTCCCTCGGAGGCCCTCTGTGTATGCCAAGTGATGGGCAACACACTGCTCGTTCCTGAAGGAGAGCTACGTTTCCAGAGCACCGGAACAGCCTCAGGACCACATTTCTAGCCAGTGCGACGTACCATGGAAGTGTCCGTCATGGCCCCCGTCTGAGCTGCCGTGAGAAAACACTCTGCTTAGGATTCTTCGAGGACCTCTTACCTGAAGTCACTCTGCTCGAGGAGGAAGTTAGCATCCTACCATGCTGCGTCGCTAACGGGACACTCAGCGTGAGCAGTTGTCTCGAGGTAAGGCCCTGAATTGCCATGCAGAAGCGGAGGCGGGCAGCAGTTTCCAGGAGGCCATAGCCGTCGCTCTGCATTATTTTAACGCCAGGACGCTTGGCAGGGCATCTAGGAGCCTCGCGTGGGCACCCTATTCTCTGCAAGAACACTGATTACCCTCAGGCCCCCATGGGCCTGCTAAGCCACATCCAGGCCCGTAGCCCTTCGGAGCCACTCTGTGTATGCCGAGTGTAGGGCAACAGCCTGCACTCTTTCTTGGGACAGCTTGATTTCCCCAGCACTCCCACTGGTCGAAGAACACCTTTCTAGCAGGTCCAACATACCATGCAAGTCTGACTCATTGCCCTAGTCTGAGGTGCACTGAGAATAACCCTCGGCTTCGCATTCCATCTGGGACCCCCTGCCTGAAGTCACCCTGCCTCCAGGAGAATGTCGTCTTGCGTTCCGACTGCAACTGAAGCCCGGTTCCTCGGGTAACACTGCAGGCTTTTGAAGAGCCACGGGGCCGGAGGCCTAGCTGGGGCTTTCCTTGGTTGAGGCAGTTCGCTAGATGCAGAACACCCTGCCTCGAGGAGTTGATTCGGGGAAGGGACCACTGGGCAACCTGCGTCTCTTTGGACTTGTTAGAAAGCACAGGGATGTATGCGGCGTGTGGCCGTGGAAATGGGGGCCTGATGGAACGAGCCTTGCTTTCCCATTTTGAAAGCTCCATTCATGCTGCCTTGAAGCTACTTGAAATTGACTGCTGTTGACAGGCCACTGGCCACTGTCGGCATGGCTCTGGGAAGAAAATGAGTTTTCTCCGGGTAAGCCGGGTGCTTCGATGGCCGGGGTGGAGCCCATCCTGCCACGCTCTCGAGCTAAAGGGAAACTCAACGTGAGTACTGGCCTCGAGGTAAGT
This sequence comes from Balaenoptera ricei, assembly GCF_028023285.1. Lineage (NCBI taxonomy): Eukaryota > Metazoa > Chordata > Mammalia > Artiodactyla > Balaenopteridae > Balaenoptera > Balaenoptera ricei. Next base: position 98,671 of record NW_026777677.1, read on the forward strand.
CCCTGAGTAGCCGCGCAGAAAGGGAGGCATGCGGCTCTTTCCATGAGGTCTTAGTCGCTGTTCTGCTTTATTTTATTTTATTTTTTTAATTTTTTATTCTTTCTTTAAGATTTATTGATTGAGTGATTGATTGCTACGTTGGGTCTGCGTTTCTGTGCTAGGGCTCTCTCCAGTTGCGGTAAGTGGGGGGCCACTCTTCATCGCGGCGCGCAGGCCTCTCACTATCGCGGCCTCTCTTGTTGCGGAGCACAGGCTCCAGAGGCGCAGGCTCAGTAGTTGTGGCTCACGGGCCCAGTTGCTCCGCGGCATGTGGGATCCTCCCAGACCCGTGCTCGAACCCGTGCACCCTGCATTGGCAGGCAGATTCTCAACCACTGGCGCCACCAGGGAAGCCCCTGTTCTGCTTTATTTTAAAGGAAGTACCCTTTTCAGGACTCCTAGGCCCCTCGGGTGTGCATCATTTTCCCTCCACGATCAGTGAGTACCTCCAGAAGCCTGTGGGCCTGCTGAGCAGCATCGAGGCCCAAAGGTCGGTCCCTCGGAGGCCCTCTGTGTATGCCAAGTGATGGGCAACACACTGCTCGTTCCTGAAGGAGAGCTACGTTTCCAGAGCACCGGAACAGCCTCAGGACCACATTTCTAGCCAGTGCGACGTACCATGGAAGTGTCCGTCATGGCCCCCGTCTGAGCTGCCGTGAGAAAACACTCTGCTTAGGATTCTTCGAGGACCTCTTACCTGAAGTCACTCTGCTCGAGGAGGAAGTTAGCATCCTACCATGCTGCGTCGCTAACGGGACACTCAGCGTGAGCAGTTGTCTCGAGGTAAGGCCCTGAATTGCCATGCAGAAGCGGAGGCGGGCAGCAGTTTCCAGGAGGCCATAGCCGTCGCTCTGCATTATTTTAACGCCAGGACGCTTGGCAGGGCATCTAGGAGCCTCGCGTGGGCACCCTATTCTCTGCAAGAACACTGATTACCCTCAGGCCCCCATGGGCCTGCTAAGCCACATCCAGGCCCGTAGCCCTTCGGAGCCACTCTGTGTATGCCGAGTGTAGGGCAACAGCCTGCACTCTTTCTTGGGACAGCTTGATTTCCCCAGCACTCCCACTGGTCGAAGAACACCTTTCTAGCAGGTCCAACATACCGTGCAAGTCTGACTCATTGCCCTAGTCTGAGGTGCACTGAGAATAACCCTCGGCTTCGCATTCCATCTGGGACCCCCTGCCTGAAGTCACCCTGCCTCCAGGAGAATGTCGTCTTGCGTTCCGACTGCAACTGAAGCCCGGTTCCTCGGGTAACACTGCAGGCTTTTGAAGAGCCACGGGGCCGGAGGCCTAGCTGGGGCTTTCCTTGGTTGAGGCAGTTCGCTAGATGCAGAACACCCTGCCTCGAGGAGTTGATTCGGGGAAGGGACCACTGGGCAACCTGCGTCTCTTTGGACTTGTTAGAAAGCACAGGGATGTATGCGGCGTGTGGCCGTGGAAATGGGGGCCTGATGGAACGAGCCTTGCTTTCCCATTTTGAAAGCTCCATTCATGCTGCCTTGAAGCTACTTGAAATTGACTGCTGTTGACAGGCCACTGGCCACTGTCGGCATGGCTCTGGGAAGAAAATGAGTTTTCTCCGGGTAAGCCGGGTGCTTCGATGGCCGGGGTGGAGCCCATCCTGCCACGCTCTCGAGCTAAAGGGAAACTCAACGTGAGTACTGGCCTCGAGGTAAGTCCCTGAGTAGCCGCGCAGAAAGGGAGGCATGCGGCTCTTTCCATGAGGTCTTAGTCGCTGTTCTGCTTTATTTTATTTTATTTTTTTAATTTTTTATTCTTTCTTTAAGATTTATTGATTGAGTGATTGATTGCTACGTTGGGTCTGCGTTTCTGTGCTAGGGCTCTCTCCAGTTGCGGTAAGTGGGGGGCCACTCTTCATCGCGGCGCGCAGGCCTCTCACTATCGCGGCCTCTCTTGTTGCGGAGCACAGGCTCCAGAGGCGCAGGCTCAGTAGTTGTGGCTCACGGGCCCAGTTGCTCCGCGGCATGTGGGATCCTCCCAGACCCGTGCTCGAACCCGTGCACCCTGCATTGGCAGGCAGATTCTCAACCACTGGCGCCACCAGGGAAGCCCCTGTTCTGCTTTATTTTAAAGGAAGTACCCTTTTCAGGACTCCTAGGCCCCTCGGGTGTGCATCATTTTCCCTCCACGATCAGTGAGTACCTCCAGAAGCCTGTGGGCCTGCTGAGCAGCATCGAGGCCCAAAGGTCGGTCCCTCGGAGGCCCTCTGTGTATGCCAAGTGATGGGCAACACACTGCTCGTTCCTGAAGGAGAGCTACGTTTCCAGAGCACCGGAACAGCCTCAGGACCACATTTCTAGCCAGTGCGACGTACCATGGAAGTGTCCGTCATGGCCCCCGTCTGAGCTGCCGTGAGAAAACACTCTGCTTAGGATTCTTCGAGGACCTCTTACCTGAAGTCACTCTGCTCGAGGAGGAAGTTAGCATCCTACCATGCTGCGTCGCTAACGGGACACTCAGCGTGAGCAGTTGTCTCGAGGTAAGGCCCTGAATTGCCATGCAGAAGCGGAGGCGGGCAGCAGTTTCCAGGAGGCCATAGCCGTCGCTCTGCATTATTTTAACGCCAGGACGCTTGGCAGGGCATCTAGGAGCCTCGCGTGGGCACCCTATTCTCTGCAAGAACACTGATTACCCTCAGGCCCCCATGGGCCTGCTAAGCCACATCCAGGCCCGTAGCCCTTCGGAGCCACTCTGTGTATGCCGAGTGTAGGGCAACAGCCTGCACTCTTTCTTGGGACAGCTTGATTTCCCCAGCACTCCCACTGGTCGAAGAACACCTTTCTAGCAGGTCCAACATACCGTGCAAGTCTGACTCATTGCCCTAGTCTGAGGTGCACTGAGAATAACCCTCGGCTTCGCATTCCATCTGGGACCCCCTGCCTGAAGTCACCCTGCCTCCAGGAGAATGTCGTCTTGCGTTCCGACTGCAACTGAAGCCCGGTTCCTCGGGTAACACTGCAGGCTTTTGAAGAGCCACGGGGCCGGAGGCCTAGCTGGGGCTTTCCTTGGTTGAGGCAGTTCGCTAGATGCAGAACACCCTGCCTCGAGGAGTTGATTCGGGGAAGGGACCACTGGGCAACCTGCGTCTCTTTGGACTTGTTAGAAAGCACAGGGATGTATGCGGCGTGTGGCCGTGGAAATGGGGGCCTGATGGAACGAGCCTTGCTTTCCCATTTTGAAAGCTCCATTCATGCTGCCTTGAAGCTACTTGAAATTGACTGCTGTTGACAGGCCACTGGCCACTGTCGGCATGGCTCTGGGAAGAAAATGAGTTTTCTCCGGGTAAGCCGGGTGCTTCGATGGCCGGGGTGGAGCCCATCCTGCCACGCTCTCGAGCTAAAGGGAAACTCAACGTGAGTACTGGCCTCGAGGTAAGTCCCTGAGTAGCCGCGCAGAAAGGGAGGCATGCGGCTCTTTCCATGAGGTCTTAGTCGCTGTTCTGCTTTATTTTATTTTATTTTTTTAATTTTTTATTCTTTCTTTAAGATTTATTGATTGAGTGATTGATTGCTACGTTGGGTCTGCGTTTCTGTGCTAGGGCTCTCTCCAGTTGCGGTAAGTGGGGGGCCACTCTTCATCGCGGCGCGCAGGCCTCTCACTATCGCGGCCTCTCTTGTTGCGGAGCACAGGCTCCAGAGGCGCAGGCTCAGTAGTTGTGGCTCACGGGCCCAGTTGCTCCGCGGCATGTGGGATCCTCCCAGACCCGTGCTCGAACCCGTGCACCCTGCATTGGCAGGCAGATTCTCAACCACTGGCGCCACCAGGGAAGCCCCTGTTCTGCTTTATTTTAAAGGAAGTACCCTTTTCAGGACTCCTAGGCCCCTCGGGTGTGCATCATTTTCCCTCCACGATCAGTGAGTACCTCCAGAAGCCTGTGGGCCTGCTGAGCAGCATCGAGGCCCAAAGGTCGGTCCCTCGGAGGCCCTCTGTGTATGCCAAGTGATGGGCAACACACTGCTCGTTCCTGAAGGAGAGCTACGTTTCCAGAGCACCGGAACAGCCTCAGGACCACATTTCTAGCCAGTGCGACGTACCATGGAAGTGTCCGTCATGGCCCCCGTCTGAGCTGCCGTGAGAAAACACTCTGCTTAGGATTCTTCGAGGACCTCTTACCTGAAGTCACTCTGCTCGAGGAGGAAGTTAGCATCCTACCATGCTGCGTCGCTAACGGGACACTCAGCGTGAGCAGTTGTCTCGAGGTAAGGCCCTGAATTGCCATGCAGAAGCGGAGGCGGGCAGCAGTTTCCAGGAGGCCATAGCCGTCGCTCTGCATTATTTTAACGCCAGGACGCTTGGCAGGGCATCTAGGAGCCTCGCGTGGGCACCCTATTCTCTGCAAGAACACTGATTACCCTCAGGCCCCCATGGGCCTGCTAAGCCACATCCAGGCCCGTAGCCCTTCGGAGCCACTCTGTGTATGCCGAGTGTAGGGCAACAGCCTGCACTCTTTCTTGGGACAGCTTGATTTCCCCAGCACTCCCACTGGTCGAAGAACACCTTTCTAGCAGGTCCAACATACCGTGCAAGTCTGACTCATTGCCCTAGTCTGAGGTGCACTGAGAATAACCCTCGGCTTCGCATTCCATCTGGGACCCCCTGCCTGAAGTCACCCTGCCTCCAGGAGAATGTCGTCTTGCGTTCCGACTGCAACTGAAGCCCGGTTCCTCGGGTAACACTGCAGGCTTTTGAAGAGCCACGGGGCCGGAGGCCTAGCTGGGGCTTTCCTTGGTTGAGGCAGTTCGCTAGATGCAGAACACCCTGCCTCGAGGAGTTGATTCGGGGAAGGGACCACTGGGCAACCTGCGTCTCTTTGGACTTGTTAGAAAGCACAGGGATGTATGCGGCGTGTGGCCGTGGAAATGGGGGCCTGATGGAACGAGCCTTGCTTTCCCATTTTGAAAGCTCCATTCATGCTGCCTTGAAGCTACTTGAAATTGACTGCTGTTGACAGGCCACTGGCCACTGTCGGCATGGCTCTGGGAAGAAAATGAGTTTTCTCCGGGTAAGCCGGGTGCTTCGATGGCCGGGGTGGAGCCCATCCTGCCACGCTCTCGAGCTAAAGGGAAACTCAACGTGAGTACTGGCCTCGAGGTAAGTCCCTGAGTAGCCGCGCAGAAAGGGAGGCATGCGGCTCTTTCCATGAGGTCTTAGTCGCTGTTCTGCTTTATTTTATTTTATTTTTTTAATTTTTTATTCTTTCTTTAAGATTTATTGATTGAGTGATTGATTGCTACGTTGGGTCTGCGTTTCTGTGCTAGGGCTCTCTCCAGTTGCGGTAAGTGGGGGGCCACTCTTCATCGCGACGCGCAGGCCTCTCACTATCGCGGCCTCTCTTGTTGCGGAGCACAGGCTCCAGAGGCGCAGGCTCAGTAGTTGTGGCTCACGGGCCCAGTTGCTCCGCGGCATGTGGGATCCTCCCAGACCCGTGCTCGAACCCGTGCACCCTGCATTGGCAGGCAGATTCTCAACCACTGGCGCCACCAGGGAAGCCCCTGTTCTGCTTTATTTTAAAGGAAGTACCCTTTTCAGGACTCCTAGGCCCCTCGGGTGTGCATCATTTTCCCTCCACGATCAGTGAGTACCTCCAGAAGCCTGTGGGCCTGCTGAGCAGCATCGAGGCCCAAAGGTCGGTCCCTCGGAGGCCCTCTGTGTATGCCAAGTGATGGGCAACACACTGCTCGTTCCTGAAGGAGAGCTACGTTTCCAGAGCACCGGAACAGCCTCAGGACCACATTTCTAGCCAGTGCGACGTACCATGGAAGTGTCCGTCATGGCCCCCGTCTGAGCTGCCGTGAGAAAACACTCTGCTTAGGATTCTTCGAGGACCTCTTACCTGAAGTCACTCTGCTCGAGGAGGAAGTTAGCATCCTACCATGCTGCGTCGCTAACGGGACACTCAGCGTGAGCAGTTGTCTCGAGGTAAGGCCCTGAATTGCCATGCAGAAGCGGAGGCGGGCAGCAGTTTCCAGGAGGCCATAGCCGTCGCTCTGCATTATTTTAACGCCAGGACGCTTGGCAGGGCATCTAGGAGCCTCGCGTGGGCACCCTATTCTCTGCAAGAACACTGATTACCCTCAGGCCCCCATGGGCCTGCTAAGCCACATCCAGGCCCGTAGCCCTTCGGAGCCACTCTGTGTATGCCGAGTGTAGGGCAACAGCCTGCACTCTTTCTTGGGACAGCTTGATTTCCCCAGCACTCCCACTGGTCGAAGAACACCTTTCTAGCAGGTCCAACATACCGTGCAAGTCTGACTCATTGCCCTAGTCTGAGGTGCACTGAGAATAACCCTCGGCTTCGCATTCCATCTGGGACCCCCTGCCTGAAGTCACCCTGCCTCCAGGAGAATGTCGTCTTGCGTTCCGACTGCAACTGAAGCCCGGTTCCTCGGGTAACACTGCAGGCTTTTGAAGAGCCACGGGGCCGGAGGCCTAGCTGGGGCTTTCCTTGGTTGAGGCAGTTCGCTAGATGCAGAACACCCTGCCTCGAGGAGTTGATTCGGGGAAGGGACCACTGGGCAACCTGCGTCTCTTTGGACTTGTTAGAAAGCACAGGGATGTATGCGGCGTGTGGCCGTGGAAATGGGGGCCTGATGGAACGAGCCTTGCTTTCCCATTTTGAAAGCTCCATTCATGCTGCCTTGAAGCTACTTGAAATTGACTGCTGTTGACAGGCCACTGGCCACTGTCGGCATGGCTCTGGGAAGAAAATGAGTTTTCTCCGGGTAAGCCGGGTGCTTCGATGGCCGGGGTGGAGCCCATCCTGCCACGCTCTCGAGCTAAAGGGAAACTCAACGTGAGTACTGGCCTCGAGGTAAGTCCCTGAGTAGCCGCGCAGAAAGGGAGGCATGCGGCTCTTTCCATGAGGTCTTAGTCGCTGTTCTGCTTTATTTTATTTTATTTTTTTAATTTTTTATTCTTTCTTTAAGATTTATTGATTGAGTGATTGATTGCTACGTTGGGTCTGCGTTTCTGTGCTAGGGCTCTCTCCAGTTGCGGTAAGTGGGGGGCCACTCTTCATCGCGGCGCGCAGGCCTCTCACTATCGCGGCCTCTCTTGTTGCGGAGCACAGGCTCCAGAGGCGCAGGCTCAGTAGTTGTGGCTCACGGGCCCAGTTGCTCCGCGGCATGTGGGATCCTCCCAGACCCGTGCTCGAACCCGTGCACCCTGCATTGGCAGGCAGATTCTCAACCACTGGCGCCACCAGGGAAGCCCCTGTTCTGCTTTATTTTAAAGGAAGTACCCTTTTCAGGACTCCTAGGCCCCTCGGGTGTGCATCATTTTCCCTCCACGATCAGTGAGTACCTCCAGAAGCCTGTGGGCCTGCTGAGCAGCATCGAGGCCCAAAGGTCGGTCCCTCGGAGGCCCTCTGTGTATGCCAAGTGATGGGCAACACACTGCTCGTTCCTGAAGGAGAGCTACGTTTCCAGAGCACCGGAACAGCCTCAGGACCACATTTCTAGCCAGTGCGACGTACCATGGAAGTGTCCGTCATGGCCCCCGTCTGAGCTGCCGTGAGAAAACACTCTGCTTAGGATTCTTCGAGGACCTCTTACCTGAAGTCACTCTGCTCGAGGAGGAAGTTAGCATCCTACCATGCTGCGTCGCTAACGGGACACTCAGCGTGAGCAGTTGTCTCGAGGTAAGGCCCTGAATTGCCATGCAGAAGCGGAGGCGGGCAGCAGTTTCCAGGAGGCCATAGCCGTCGCTCTGCATTATTTTAACGCCAGGACGCTTGGCAGGGCATCTAGGAGCCTCGCGTGGGCACCCTATTCTCTGCAAGAACACTGATTACCCTCAGGCCCCCATGGGCCTGCTAAGCCACATCCAGGCCCGTAGCCCTTCGGAGCCACTCTGTGTATGCCGAGTGTAGGGCAACAGCCTGCACTCTTTCTTGGGACAGCTTGATTTCCCCAGCACTCCCACTGGTCGAAGAACACCTTTCTAGCAGGTCCAACATACCGTGCAAGTCTGACTCATTGCCCTAGTCTGAGGTGCACTGAGAATAACCCTCGGCTTCGCATTCCATCTGGGACCCCCTGCCTGAAGTCACCCTGCCTCCAGGAGAATGTCGTCTTGCGTTCCGACTGCAACTGAAGCCCGGTTCCTCGGGTAACACTGCAGGCTTTTGAAGAGCCACGGGGCCGGAGGCCTAGCTGGGGCTTTCCTTGGTTGAGGCAGTTCGCTAGATGCAGAACACCCTGCCTCGAGGAGTTGATTCGGGGAAGGGACCACTGGGCAACCTGCGTCTCTTTGGACTTGTTAGAAAGCACAGGGATGTATGCGGCGTGTGGCCGTGGAAATGGGGGCCTGATGGAACGAGCCTTGCTTTCCCATTTTGAAAGCTCCATTCATGCTGCCTTGAAGCTACTTGAAATTGACTGCTGTTGACAGGCCACTGGCCACTGTCGGCATGGCTCTGGGAAGAAAATGAGTTTTCTCCGGGTAAGCCGGGTGCTTCGATGGCCGGGGTGGAGCCCATCCTGCCACGCTCTCGAGCTAAAGGGAAACTCAACGTGAGTACTGGCCTCGAGGTAAGTCCCTGAGTAGCCGCGCAGAAAGGGAGGCATGCGGCTCTTTCCATGAGGTCTTAGTCGCTGTTCTGCTTTATTTTATTTTATTTTTTTAATTTTTTATTCTTTCTTTAAGATTTATTGATTGAGTGATTGATTGCTACGTTGGGTCTGCGTTTCTGTGCTAGGGCTCTCTCCAGTTGCGGTAAGTGGGGGGCCACTCTTCATCGCGGCGCGCAGGCCTCTCACTATCGCGGCCTCTCTTGTTGCGGAGCACAGGCTCCAGAGGCGCAGGCTCAGTAGTTGTGGCTCACGGGCCCAGTTGCTCCGCGGCATGTGGGATCCTCCCAGACCCGTGCTCGAACCCGTGCACCCTGCATTGGCAGGCAGATTCTCAACCACTGGCGCCACCAGGGAAGCCCCTGTTCTGCTTTATTTTAAAGGAAGTACCCTTTTCAGGACTCCTAGGCCCCTCGGGTGTGCATCATTTTCCCTCCACGATCAGTGAGTACCTCCAGAAGCCTGTGGGCCTGCTGAGCAGCATCGAGGCCCAAAGGTCGGTCCCTCGGAGGCCCTCTGTGTATGCCAAGTGATGGGCAACACACTGCTCGTTCCTGAAGGAGAGCTACGTTTCCAGAGCACCGGAACAGCCTCAGGACCACATTTCTAGCCAGTGCGACGTACCATGGAAGTGTCCGTCATGGCCCCCGTCTGAGCTGCCGTGAGAAAACACTCTGCTTAGGATTCTTCGAGGACCTCTTACCTGAAGTCACTCTGCTCGAGGAGGAAGTTAGCATCCTACCATGCTGCGTCGCTAACGGGACACTCAGCGTGAGCAGTTGTCTCGAGGTAAGGCCCTGAATTGCCATGCAGAAGCGGAGGCGGGCAGCAGTTTCCAGGAGGCCATAGCCGTCGCTCTGCATTATTTTAACGCCAGGACGCTTGGCAGGGCATCTAGGAGCCTCGCGTGGGCACCCTATTCTCTGCAAGAACACTGATTACCCTCAGGCCCCCATGGGCCTGCTAAGCCACATCCAGGCCCGTAGCCCTTCGGAGCCACTCTGTGTATGCCGAGTGTAGGGCAACAGCCTGCACTCTTTCTTGGGACAGCTTGATTTCCCCAGCACTCCCACTGGTCGAAGAACACCTTTCTAGCAGGTCCAACATACCGTGCAAGTCTGACTCATTGCCCTAGTCTGAGGTGCACTGAGAATAACCCTCGGCTTCGCATTCCATCTGGGACCCCCTGCCTGAAGTCACCCTGCCTCCAGGAGAATGTCGTCTTGCGTTCCGACTGCAACTGAAGCCCGGTTCCTCGGGTAACACTGCAGGCTTTTGAAGAGCCACGGGGCCGGAGGCCTAGCTGGGGCTTTCCTTGGTTGAGGCAGTTCGCTAGATGCAGAACACCCTGCCTCGAGGAGTTGACTCGGGGAAGGGACCACTGGGCAACCTGCGTCTCTTTGGACTTGTTAGAAAGCACAGGGATGTATGCGGCGTGTGGCCGTGGAAATGGGGGCCTGATGGAACGAGCCTTGCTTTCCCATTTTGAAAGCTCCATTCATGCTGCCTTGAAGCTACTTGAAATTGACTGCTGTTGACAGGCCACTGGCCACTGTCGGCATGGCTCTGGGAAGAAAATGAGTTTTCTCCGGGTAAGCCGGGTGCTTCGATGGCCGGGGTGGAGCCCATCCTGCCACGCTCTCGAGCTAAAGGGAAACTCAACGTGAGTACTGGCCTCGAGGTAAGTCCCTGAGTAGCCGCGCAGAAAGGGAGGCATGCGGCTCTTTCCATGAGGTCTTAGTCGCTGTTCTGCTTTATTTTATTTTATTTTTTTAATTTTTTATTCTTTCTTTAAGATTTATTGATTGAGTGATTGATTGCTACGTTGGGTCTGCGTTTCTGTGCTAGGGCTCTCTCCAGTTGCGGTAAGTGGGGGGCCACTCTTCATCGCGGCGCGCAGGCCTCTCACTATCGCGGCCTCTCTTGTTGCGGAGCACAGGCTCCAGAGGCGCAGGCTCAGTAGTTGTGGCTCACGGGCCCAGTTGCTCCGCGGCATGTGGGATCCTCCCAGACCCGTGCTCGAACCCGTGCACCCTGCATTGGCAGGCAGATTCTCAACCACTGGCGCCACCAGGGAAGCCCCTGTTCTGCTTTATTTTAAAGGAAGTACCCTTTTCAGGACTCCTAGGCCCCTCGGGTGTGCATCATTTTCCCTCCACGATCAGTGAGTACCTCCAGAAGCCTGTGGGCCTGCTGAGCAGCATCGAGGCCCAAAGGTCGGTCCCTCGGAGGCCCTCTGTGTATGCCAAGTGATGGGCAACACACTGCTCGTTCCTGAAGGAGAGCTACGTTTCCAGAGCACCGGAACAGCCTCAGGACCACATTTCTAGCCAGTGCGACGTACCATGGAAGTGTCCGTCATGGCCCCCGTCTGAGCTGCCGTGAGAAAACACTCTGCTTAGGATTCTTCGAGGACCTCTTACCTGAAGTCACTCTGCTCGAGGAGGAAGTTAGCATCCTACCATGCTGCGTCGCTAACGGGACACTCAGCGTGAGCAGTTGTCTCGAGGTAAGGCCCTGAATTGCCATGCAGAAGCGGAGGCGGGCAGCAGTTTCCAGGAGGCCATAGCCGTCGCTCTGCATTATTTTAACGCCAGGACGCTTGGCAGGGCATCTAGGAGCCTCGCGTGGGCACCCTATTCTCTGCAAGAACACTGATTACCCTCAGGCCCCCATGGGCCTGCTAAGCCACATCCAGGCCCGTAGCCCTTCGGAGCCACTCTGTGTATGCCGAGTGTAGGGCAACAGCCTGCACTCTTTCTTGGGACAGCTTGATTTCCCCAGCACTCCCACTGGTCGAAGAACACCTTTCTAGCAGGTCCAACATACCGTGCAAGTCTGACTCATTGCCCTAGTCTGAGGTGCACTGAGAATAACCCTCGGCTTCGCATTCCATCTGGGACCCCCTGCCTGAAGTCACCCTGCCTCCAGGAGAATGTCGTCTTGCGTTCCGACTGCAACTGAAGCCCGGTTCCTCGGGTAACACTGCAGGCTTTTGAAGAGCCACGGGGCCGGAGGCCTAGCTGGGGCTTTCCTTGGTTGAGGCAGTTCGCTAGATGCAGAACACCCTGCCTCGAGGAGTTGACTCGGGGAAGGGACCACTGGGCAACCTGCGTCTCTTTGGACTTGTTAGAAAGCACAGGGATGTATGCGGCGTGTGGCCGTGGAAATGGGGGCCTGATGGAACGAGCCTTGCTTTCCCATTTTGAAAGCTCCATTCATGCTGCCTTGAAGCTACTTGAAATTGACTGCTGTTGACAGGCCACTGGCCACTGTCGGCATGGCTCTGGGAAGAAAATGAGTTTTCTCCGGGTAAGCCGGGTGCTTCGATGGCCGGGGTGGAGCCCATCCTGCCACGCTCTCGAGCTAAAGGGAAACTCAACGTGAGTACTGGCCTCGAGGTAAGTCCCTGAGTAGCCGCGCAGAAAGGGAGGCATGCGGCTCTTTCCATGAGGTCTTAGTCGCTGTTCTGCTTTATTTTATTTTATTTTTTTAATTTTTTATTCTTTCTTTAAGATTTATTGATTGAGTGATTGATTGCTACGTTGGGTCTGCGTTTCTGTGCTAGGGCTCTCTCCAGTTGCGGTAAGTGGGGGGCCACTCTTCATCGCGGCGCGCAGGCCTCTCACTATCGCGGCCTCTCTTGTTGCGGAGCACAGGCTCCAGAGGCGCAGGCTCAGTAGTTGTGGCTCACGGGCCCAGTTGCTCCGCGGCATGTGGGATCCTCCCAGACCCGTGCTCGAACCCGTGCACCCTGCATTGGCAGGCAGATTCTCAACCACTGGCGCCACCAGGGAAGCCCCTGTTCTGCTTTATTTTAAAGGAAGTACCCTTTTCAGGACTCCTAGGCCCCTCGGGTGTGCATCATTTTCCCTCCACGATCAGTGAGTACCTCCAGAAGCCTGTGGGCCTGCTGAGCAGCATCGAGGCCCAAAGGTCGGTCCCTCGGAGGCCCTCTGTGTATGCCAAGTGATGGGCAACACACTGCTCGTTCCTGAAGGAGAGCTACGTTTCCAGAGCACCGGAACAGCCTCAGGACCACATTTCTAGCCAGTGCGACGTACCATGGAAGTGTCCGTCATGGCCCCCGTCTGAGCTGCCGTGAGAAAACACTCTGCTTAGGATTCTTCGAGGACCTCTTACCTGAAGTCACTCTGCTCGAGGAGGAAGTTAGCATCCTACCATGCTGCGTCGCTAACGGGACACTCAGCGTGAGCAGTTGTCTCGAGGTAAGGCCCTGAATTGCCATGCAGAAGCGGAGGCGGGCAGCAGTTTCCAGGAGGCCATAGCCGTCGCTCTGCATTATTTTAACGCCAGGACGCTTGGCAGGGCATCTAGGAGCCTCGCGTGGGCACCCTATTCTCTGCAAGAACACTGATTACCCTCAGGCCCCCATGGGCCTGCTAAGCCACATCCAGGCCCGTAGCCCTTCGGAGCCACTCTGTGTATGCCGAGTGTAGGGCAACAGCCTGCACTCTTTCTTGGGACAGCTTGATTTCCCCAGCACTCCCACTGGTCGAAGAACACCTTTCTAGCAGGTCCAACATACCGTGCAAGTCTGACTCATTGCCCTAGTCTGAGGTGCACTGAGAATAACCCTCGGCTTCGCATTCCATCTGGGACCCCCTGCCTGAAGTCACCCTGCCTCCAGGAGAATGTCGTCTTGCGTTCCGACTGCAACTGAAGCCCGGTTCCTCGGGTAACACTGCAGGCTTTTGAAGAGCCACGGGGCCGGAGGCCTAGCTGGGGCTTTCCTTGGTTGAGGCAGTTCGCTAGATGCAGAACACCCTGCCTCGAGGAGTTGACTCGGGGAAGGGACCACTGGGCAACCTGCGTCTCTTTGGACTTGTTAGAAAGCACAGGGATGTATGCGGCGTGTGGCCGTGGAAATGGGGGCCTGATGGAACGAGCCTTGCTTTCCCATTTTGAAAGCTCCATTCATGCTGCCTTGAAGCTACTTGAAATTGACTGCTGTTGACAGGCCACTGGCCACTGTCGGCATGGCTCTGGGAAGAAAATGAGTTTTCTCCGGGTAAGCCGGGTGCTTCGATGGCCGGGGTGGAGCCCATCCTGCCACGCTCTCGAGCTAAAGGGAAACTCAACGTGAGTACTGGCCTCGAGGTAAGTCCCTGAGTAGCCGCGCAGAAAGGGAGGCATGCGGCTCTTTCCATGAGGTCTTAGTCGCTGTTCTGCTTTATTTTATTTTATTTTTTTAATTTTTTATTCTTTCTTTAAGATTTATTGATTGAGTGATTGATTGCTACGTTGGGTCTGCGTTTCTGTGCTAGGGCTCTCTCCAGTTGCGGTAAGTGGGGGGCCACTCTTCATCGCGGCGCGCAGGCCTCTCACTATCGCGGCCTCTCTTGTTGCGGAGCACAGGCTCCAGAGGCGCAGGCTCAGTAGTTGTGGCTCACGGGCCCAGTTGCTCCGCGGCATGTGGGATCCTCCCAGACCCGTGCTCGAACCCGTGCACCCTGCATTGGCAGGCAGATTCTCAACCACTGGCGCCACCAGGGAAGCCCCTGTTCTGCTTTATTTTAAAGGAAGTACCCTTTTCAGGACTCCTAGGCCCCTCGGGTGTGCATCATTTTCCCTCCACGATCAGTGAGTACCTCCAGAAGCCTGTGGGCCTGCTGAGCAGCATCGAGGCCCAAAGGTCGGTCCCTCGGAGGCCCTCTGTGTATGCCAAGTGATGGGCAACACACTGCTCGTTCCTGAAGGAGAGCTACGTTTCCAGAGCACCGGAACAGCCTCAGGACCACATTTCTAGCCAGTGCGACGTACCATGGAAGTGTCCGTCATGGCCCCCGTCTGAGCTGCCGTGAGAAAACACTCTGCTTAGGATTCTTCGAGGACCTCTTACCTGAAGTCACTCTGCTCGAGGAGGAAGTTAGCATCCTACCATGCTGCGTCGCTAACGGGACACTCAGCGTGAGCAGTTGTCTCGAGGTAAGGCCCTGAATTGCCATGCAGAAGCGGAGGCGGGCAGCAGTTTCCAGGAGGCCATAGCCGTCGCTCTGCATTATTTTAACGCCAGGACGCTTGGCAGGGCATCTAGGAGCCTCGCGTGGGCACCCTATTCTCTGCAAGAACACTGATTACCCTCAGGCCCCCATGGGCCTGCTAAGCCACATCCAGGCCCGTAGCCCTTCGGAGCCACTCTGTGTATGCCGAGTGTAGGGCAACAGCCTGCACTCTTTCTTGGGACAGCTTGATTTCCCCAGCACTCCCACTGGTCGAAGAACACCTTTCTAGCAGGTCCAACATACCGTGCAAGTCTGACTCATTGCCCTAGTCTGAGGTGCACTGAGAATAACCCTCGGCTTCGCATTCCATCTGGGACCCCCTGCCTGAAGTCACCCTGCCTCCAGGAGAATGTCGTCTTGCGTTCCGACTGCAACTGAAGCCCGGTTCCTCGGGTAACACTGCAGGCTTTTGAAGAGCCACGGGGCCGGAGGCCTAGCTGGGGCTTTCCTTGGTTGAGGCAGTTCGCTAGATGCAGAACACCCTGCCTCGAGGAGTTGACTCGGGGAAGGGACCACTGGGCAACCTGCGTCTCTTTGGACTTGTTAGAAAGCACAGGGATGTATGCGGCGTGTGGCCGTGGAAATGGGGGCCTGATGGAACGAGCCTTGCTTTCCCATTTTGAAAGCTCCATTCATGCTGCCTTGAAGCTACTTGAAATTGACTGCTGTTGACAGGCCACTGGCCACTGTCGGCATGGCTCTGGGAAGAAAATGAGTTTTCTCCGGGTAAGCCGGGTGCTTCGATGGCCGGGGTGGAGCCCATCCTGCCACGCTCTCGAGCTAAAGGGAAACTCAACGTGAGTACTGGCCTCGAGGTAAGTCCCTGAGTAGCCGCGCAGAAAGGGAGGCATGCGGCTCTTTCCATGAGGTCTTAGTCGCTGTTCTGCTTTATTTTATTTTATTTTTTTAATTTTTTATTCTTTCTTTAAGATTTATTGATTGAGTGATTGATTGCTACGTTGGGTCTGCGTTTCTGTGCTAGGGCTCTCTCCAGTTGCGGTAAGTGGGGGGCCACTCTTCATCGCGGCGCGCAGGCCTCTCACTATCGCGGCCTCTCTTGTTGCGGAGCACAGGCTCCAGAGGCGCAGGCTCAGTAGTTGTGGCTCACGGGCCCAGTTGCTCCGCGGCATGTGGGATCCTCCCAGACCCGTGCTCGAACCCGTGCACCCTGCATTGGCAGGCAGATTCTCAACCACTGGCGCCACCAGGGAAGCCCCTGTTCTGCTTTATTTTAAAGGAAGTACCCTTTTCAGGACTCCTAGGCCCCTCGGGTGTGCATCATTTTCCCTCCACGATCAGTGAGTACCTCCAGAAGCCTGTGGGCCTGCTGAGCAGCATCGAGGCCCAAAGGTCGGTCCCTCGGAGGCCCTCTGTGTATGCCAAGTGATGGGCAACACACTGCTCGTTCCTGAAGGAGAGCTACGTTTCCAGAGCACCGGAACAGCCTCAGGACCACATTTCTAGCCAGTGCGACGTACCATGGAAGTGTCCGTCATGGCCCCCGTCTGAGCTGCCGTGAGAAAACACTCTGCTTAGGATTCTTCGAGGACCTCTTACCTGAAGTCACTCTGCTCGAGGAGGAAGTTAGCATCCTACCATGCTGCGTCGCTAACGGGACACTCAGCGTGAGCAGTTGTCTCGAGGTAAGGCCCTGAATTGCCATGCAGAAGCGGAGGCGGGCAGCAGTTTCCAGGAGGCCATAGCCGTCGCTCTGCATTATTTTAACGCCAGGACGCTTGGCAGGGCATCTAGGAGCCTCGCGTGGGCACCCTATTCTCTGCAAGAACACTGATTACCCTCAGGCCCCCATGGGCCTGCTAAGCCACATCCAGGCCCGTAGCCCTTCGGAGCCACTCTGTGTATGCCGAGTGTAGGGCAACAGCCTGCACTCTTTCTTGGGACAGCTTGATTTCCCCAGCACTCCCACTGGTCGAAGAACACCTTTCTAGCAGGTCCAACATACCGTGCAAGTCTGACTCATTGCCCTAGTCTGAGGTGCACTGAGAATAACCCTCGGCTTCGCATTCCATCTGGGACCCCCTGCCTGAAGTCACCCTGCCTCCAGGAGAATGTCGTCTTGCGTTCCGACTGCAACTGAAGCCCGGTTCCTCGGGTAACACTGCAGGCTTTTGAAGAGCCACGGGGCCGGAGGCCTAGCTGGGGCTTTCCTTGGTTGAGGCAGTTCGCTAGATGCAGAACACCCTGCCTCGAGGAGTTGATTCGGGGAAGGGACCACTGGGCAACCTGCGTCTCTTTGGACTTGTTAGAAAGCACAGGGATGTATGCGGCGTGTGGCCGTGGAAATGGGGGCCTGATGGAACGAGCCTTGCTTTCCCATTTTGAAAGCTCCATTCATGCTGCCTTGAAGCTACTTGAAATTGACTGCTGTTGACAGGCCACTGGCCACTGTCGGCATGGCTCTGGGAAGAAAATGAGTTTTCTCCGGGTAAGCCGGGTGCTTCGATGGCCGGGGTGGAGCCCATCCTGCCACGCTCTCGAGCTAAAGGGAAACTCAACGTGAGTACTGGCCTCGAGGTAAGTCCCTGAGTAGCCGCGCAGAAAGGGAGGCATGCGGCTCTTTCCATGAGGTCTTAGTCGCTGTTCTGCTTTATTTTATTTTATTTTTTTAATTTTTTATTCTTTCTTTAAGATTTATTGATTGAGTGATTGATTGCTACGTTGGGTCTGCGTTTCTGTGCTAGGGCTCTCTCCAGTTGCGGTAAGTGGGGGGCCACTCTTCATCGCGGCGCGCAGGCCTCTCACTATCGCGGCCTCTCTTGTTGCGGAGCACAGGCTCCAGAGGCGCAGGCTCAGTAGTTGTGGCTCACGGGCCCAGTTGCTCCGCGGCATGTGGGATCCTCCCAGACCCGTGCTCGAACCCGTGCACCCTGCATTGGCAGGCAGATTCTCAACCACTGGCGCCACCAGGGAAGCCCCTGTTCTGCTTTATTTTAAAGGAAGTACCCTTTTCAGGACTCCTAGGCCCCTCGGGTGTGCATCATTTTCCCTCCACGATCAGTGAGTACCTCCAGAAGCCTGTGGGCCTGCTGAGCAGCATCGAGGCCCAAAGGTCGGTCCCTCGGAGGCCCTCTGTGTATGCCAAGTGATGGGCAACACACTGCTCGTTCCTGAAGGAGAGCTACGTTTCCAGAGCACCGGAACAGCCTCAGGACCACATTTCTAGCCAGTGCGACGTACCATGGAAGTGTCCGTCATGGCCCCCGTCTGAGCTGCCGTGAGAAAACACTCTGCTTAGGATTCTTCGAGGACCTCTTACCTGAAGTCACTCTGCTCGAGGAGGAAGTTAGCATCCTACCATGCTGCGTCGCTAACGGGACACTCAGCGTGAGCAGTTGTCTCGAGGTAAGGCCCTGAATTGCCATGCAGAAGCGGAGGCGGGCAGCAGTTTCCAGGAGGCCATAGCCGTCGCTCTGCATTATTTTAACGCCAGGACGCTTGGCAGGGCATCTAGGAGCCTCGCGTGGGCACCCTATTCTCTGCAAGAACACTGATTACCCTCAGGCCCCCATGGGCCTGCTAAGCCACATCCAGGCCCGTAGCCCTTCGGAGCCACTCTGTGTATGCCGAGTGTAGGGCAACAGCCTGCACTCTTTCTTGGGACAGCTTGATTTCCCCAGCACTCCCACTGGTCGAAGAACACCTTTCTAGCAGGTCCAACATACCGTGCAAGTCTGACTCATTGCCCTAGTCTGAGGTGCACTGAGAATAACCCTCGGCTTCGCATTCCATCTGGGACCCCCTGCCTGAAGTCACCCTGCCTCCAGGAGAATGTCGTCTTGCGTTCCGACTGCAACTGAAGCCCGGTTCCTCGGGTAACACTGCAGGCTTTTGAAGAGCCACGGGGCCGGAGGCCTAGCTGGGGCTTTCCTTGGTTGAGGCAGTTCGCTAGATGCAGAACACCCTGCCTCGAGGAGTTGACTCGGGGAAGGGACCACTGGGCAACCTGCGTCTCTTTGGACTTGTTAGAAAGCACAGGGATGTATGCGGCGTGTGGCCGTGGAAATGGGGGCCTGATGGAACGAGCCTTGCTTTCCCATTTTGAAAGCTCCATTCATGCTGCCTTGAAGCTACTTGAAATTGACTGCTGTTGACAGGCCACTGGCCACTGTCGGCATGGCTCTGGGAAGAAAATGAGTTTTCTCCGGGTAAGCCGGGTGCTTCGATGGCCGGGGTGGAGCCCATCCTGCCACGCTCTCGAGCTAAAGGGAAACTCAACGTGAGTACTGGCCTCGAGGTAAGTCCCTGAGTAGCCGCGCAGAAAGGGAGGCATGCGGCTCTTTCCATGAGGTCTTAGTCGCTGTTCTGCTTTATTTTATTTTATTTTTTTAATTTTTTATTCTTTCTTTAAGATTTATTGATTGAGTGATTGATTGCTACGTTGGGTCTGCGTTTCTGTGCTAGGGCTCTCTCCAGTTGCGGTAAGTGGGGGGCCACTCTTCATCGCGGCGCGCAGGCCTCTCACTATCGCGGCCTCTCTTGTTGCGGAGCACAGGCTCCAGAGGCGCAGGCTCAGTAGTTGTGGCTCACGGGCCCAGTTGCTCCGCGGCATGTGGGATCCTCCCAGACCCGTGCTCGAACCCGTGCACCCTGCATTGGCAGGCAGATTCTCAACCACTGGCGCCACCAGGGAAGCCCCTGTTCTGCTTTATTTTAAAGGAAGTACCCTTTTCAGGACTCCTAGGCCCCTCGGGTGTGCATCATTTTCCCTCCACGATCAGTGAGTACCTCCAGAAGCCTGTGGGCCTGCTGAGCAGCATCGAGGCCCAAAGGTCGGTCCCTCGGAGGCCCTCTGTGTATGCCAAGTGATGGGCAACACACTGCTCGTTCCTGAAGGAGAGCTACGTTTCCAGAGCACCGGAACAGCCTCAGGACCACATTTCTAGCCAGTGCGACGTACCATGGAAGTGTCCGTCATGGCCCCCGTCTGAGCTGCCGTGAGAAAACACTCTGCTTAGGATTCTTCGAGGACCTCTTACCTGAAGTCACTCTGCTCGAGGAGGAAGTTAGCATCCTACCATGCTGCGTCGCTAACGGGACACTCAGCGTGAGCAGTTGTCTCGAGGTAAGGCCCTGAATTGCCATGCAGAAGCGGAGGCGGGCAGCAGTTTCCAGGAGGCCATAGCCGTCGCTCTGCATTATTTTAACGCCAGGACGCTTGGCAGGGCATCTAGGAGCCTCGCGTGGGCACCCTATTCTCTGCAAGAACACTGATTACCCTCAGGCCCCCATGGGCCTGCTAAGCCACATCCAGGCCCGTAGCCCTTCGGAGCCACTCTGTGTATGCCGAGTGTAGGGCAACAGCCTGCACTCTTTCTTGGGACAGCTTGATTTCCCCAGCACTCCCACTGGTCGAAGAACACCTTTCTAGCAGGTCCAACATACCGTGCAAGTCTGACTCATTGCCCTAGTCTGAGGTGCACTGAGAATAACCCTCGGCTTCGCATTCCATCTGGGACCCCCTGCCTGAAGTCACCCTGCCTCCAGGAGAATGTCGTCTTGCGTTCCGACTGCAACTGAAGCCCGGTTCCTCGGGTAACACTGCAGGCTTTTGAAGAGCCACGGGGCCGGAGGCCTAGCTGGGGCTTTCCTTGGTTGAGGCAGTTCGCTAGATGCAGAACACCCTGCCTCGAGGAGTTGACTCGGGGAAGGGACCACTGGGCAACCTGCGTCTCTTTGGACTTGTTAGAAAGCACAGGGATGTATGCGGCGTGTGGCCGTGGAAATGGGGGCCTGATGGAACGAGCCTTGCTTTCCCATTTTGAAAGCTCCATTCATGCTGCCTTGAAGCTACTTGAAATTGACTGCTGTTGACAGGCCACTGGCCACTGTCGGCATGGCTCTGGGAAGAAAATGAGTTTTCTCCGGGTAAGCCGGGTGCTTCGATGGCCGGGGTGGAGCCCATCCTGCCACGCTCTCGAGCTAAAGGGAAACTCAACGTGAGTACTGGCCTCGAGGTAAGTCCCTGAGTAGCCGCGCAGAAAGGGAGGCATGCGGCTCTTTCCATGAGGTCTTAGTCGCTGTTCTGCTTTATTTTATTTTATTTTTTTAATTTTTTATTCTTTCTTTAAGATTTATTGATTGAGTGATTGATTGCTACGTTGGGTCTGCGTTTCTGTGCTAGGGCTCTCTCCAGTTGCGGTAAGTGGGGGGCCACTCTTCATCGCGGCGCGCAGGCCTCTCACTATCGCGGCCTCTCTTGTTGCGGAGCACAGGCTCCAGAGGCGCAGGCTCAGTAGTTGTGGCTCACGGGCCCAGTTGCTCCGCGGCATGTGGGATCCTCCCAGACCCGTGCTCGAACCCGTGCACCCTGCATTGGCAGGCAGATTCTCAACCACTGGCGCCACCAGGGAAGCCCCTGTTCTGCTTTATTTTAAAGGAAGTACCCTTTTCAGGACTCCTAGGCCCCTCGGGTGTGCATCATTTTCCCTCCACGATCAGTGAGTACCTCCAGAAGCCTGTGGGCCTGCTGAGCAGCATCGAGGCCCAAAGGTCGGTCCCTCGGAGGCCCTCTGTGTATGCCAAGTGATGGGCAACACACTGCTCGTTCCTGAAGGAGAGCTACGTTTCCAGAGCACCGGAACAGCCTCAGGACCACATTTCTAGCCAGTGCGACGTACCATGGAAGTGTCCGTCATGGCCCCCGTCTGAGCTGCCGTGAGAAAACACTCTGCTTAGGATTCTTCGAGGACCTCTTACCTGAAGTCACTCTGCTCGAGGAGGAAGTTAGCATCCTACCATGCTGCGTCGCTAACGGGACACTCAGCGTGAGCAGTTGTCTCGAGGTAAGGCCCTGAATTGCCATGCAGAAGCGGAGGCGGGCAGCAGTTTCCAGGAGGCCATAGCCGTCGCTCTGCATTATTTTAACGCCAGGACGCTTGGCAGGGCATCTAGGAGCCTCGCGTGGGCACCCTATTCTCTGCAAGAACACTGATTACCCTCAGGCCCCCATGGGCCTGCTAAGCCACATCCAGGCCCGTAGCCCTTCGGAGCCACTCTGTGTATGCCGAGTGTAGGGCAACAGCCTGCACTCTTTCTTGGGACAGCTTGATTTCCCCAGCACTCCCACTGGTCGAAGAACACCTTTCTAGCAGGTCCAACATACCGTGCAAGTCTGACTCATTGCCCTAGTCTGAGGTGCACTGAGAATAACCCTCGGCTTCGCATTCCATCTGGGACCCCCTGCCTGAAGTCACCCTGCCTCCAGGAGAATGTCGTCTTGCGTTCCGACTGCAACTGAAGCCCGGTTCCTCGGGTAACACTGCAGGCTTTTGAAGAGCCACGGGGCCGGAGGCCTAGCTGGGGCTTTCCTTGGTTGAGGCAGTTCGCTAGATGCAGAACACCCTGCCTCGAGGAGTTGACTCGGGGAAGGGACCACTGGGCAACCTGCGTCTCTTTGGACTTGTTAGAAAGCACAGGGATGTATGCGGCGTGTGGCCGTGGAAATGGGGGCCTGATGGAACGAGCCTTGCTTTCCCATTTTGAAAGCTCCATTCATGCTGCCTTGAAGCTACTTGAAATTGACTGCTGTTGACAGGCCACTGGCCACTGTCGGCATGGCTCTGGGAAGAAAATGAGTTTTCTCCGGGTAAGCCGGGTGCTTCGATGGCCGGGGTGGAGCCCATCCTGCCACGCTCTCGAGCTAAAGGGAAACTCAACGTGAGTACTGGCCTCGAGGTAAGTCCCTGAGTAGCCGCGCAGAAAGGGAGGCATGCGGCTCTTTCCATGAGGTCTTAGTCGCTGTTCTGCTTTATTTTATTTTATTTTTTTAATTTTTTATTCTTTCTTTAAGATTTATTGATTGAGTGATTGATTGCTACGTTGGGTCTGCGTTTCTGTGCTAGGGCTCTCTCCAGTTGCGGTAAGTGGGGGGCCACTCTTCATCGCGGCGCGCAGGCCTCTCACTATCGCGGCCTCTCTTGTTGCGGAGCACAGGCTCCAGAGGCGCAGGCTCAGTAGTTGTGGCTCACGGGCCCAGTTGCTCCGCGGCATGTGGGATCCTCCCAGACCCGTGCTCGAACCCGTGCACCCTGCATTGGCAGGCAGATTCTCAACCACTGGCGCCACCAGGGAAGCCCCTGTTCTGCTTTATTTTAAAGGAAGTACCCTTTTCAGGACTCCTAGGCCCCTCGGGTGTGCATCATTTTCCCTCCACGATCAGTGAGTACCTCCAGAAGCCTGTGGGCCTGCTGAGCAGCATCGAGGCCCAAAGGTCGGTCCCTCGGAGGCCCTCTGTGTATGCCAAGTGATGGGCAACACACTGCTCGTTCCTGAAGGAGAGCTACGTTTCCAGAGCACCGGAACAGCCTCAGGACCACATTTCTAGCCAGTGCGACGTACCATGGAAGTGTCCGTCATGGCCCCCGTCTGAGCTGCCGTGAGAAAACACTCTGCTTAGGATTCTTCGAGGACCTCTTACCTGAAGTCACTCTGCTCGAGGAGGAAGTTAGCATCCTACCATGCTGCGTCGCTAACGGGACACTCAGCGTGAGCAGTTGTCTCGAGGTAAGGCCCTGAATTGCCATGCAGAAGCGGAGGCGGGCAGCAGTTTCCAGGAGGCCATAGCCGTCGCTCTGCATTATTTTAACGCCAGGACGCTTGGCAGGGCATCTAGGAGCCTCGCGTGGGCACCCTATTCTCTGCAAGAACACTGATTACCCTCAGGCCCCCATGGGCCTGCTAAGCCACATCCAGGCCCGTAGCCCTTCGGAGCCACTCTGTGTATGCCGAGTGTAGGGCAACAGCCTGCACTCTTTCTTGGGACAGCTTGATTTCCCCAGCACTCCCACTGGTCGAAGAACACCTTTCTAGCAGGTCCAACATACCGTGCAAGTCTGACTCATTGCCCTAGTCTGAGGTGCACTGAGAATAACCCTCGGCTTCGCATTCCATCTGGGACCCCCTGCCTGAAGTCACCCTGCCTCCAGGAGAATGTCGTCTTGCGTTCCGACTGCAACTGAAGCCCGGTTCCTCGGGTAACACTGCAGGCTTTTGAAGAGCCACGGGGCCGGAGGCCTAGCTGGGGCTTTCCTTGGTTGAGGCAGTTCGCTAGATGCAGAACACCCTGCCTCGAGGAGTTGACTCGGGGAAGGGACCACTGGGCAACCTGCGTCTCTTTGGACTTGTTAGAAAGCACAGGGATGTATGCGGCGTGTGGCCGTGGAAATGGGGGCCTGATGGAACGAGCCTTGCTTTCCCATTTTGAAAGCTCCATTCATGCTGCCTTGAAGCTACTTGAAATTGACTGCTGTTGACAGGCCACTGGCCACTGTCGGCATGGCTCTGGGAAGAAAATGAGTTTTCTCCGGGTAAGCCGGGTGCTTCGATGGCCGGGGTGGAGCCCATCCTGCCACGCTCTCGAGCTAAAGGGAAACTCAACGTGAGTACTGGCCTCGAGGTAAGTCCCTGAGTAGCCGCGCAGAAAGGGAGGCATGCGGCTCTTTCCATGAGGTCTTAGTCGCTGTTCTGCTTTATTTTATTTTATTTTTTTAATTTTTTATTCTTTCTTTAAGATTTATTGATTGAGTGATTGATTGCTACGTTGGGTCTGCGTTTCTGTGCTAGGGCTCTCTCCAGTTGCGGTAAGTGGGGGGCCACTCTTCATCGCGGCGCGCAGGCCTCTCACTATCGCGGCCTCTCTTGTTGCGGAGCACAGGCTCCAGAGGCGCAGGCTCAGTAGTTGTGGCTCACGGGCCCAGTTGCTCCGCGGCATGTGGGATCCTCCCAGATCCGTGCTCGAACCCGTGCACCCTGCATTGGCAGGCAGATTCTCAACCACTGGCGCCACCAGGGAAGCCCCTGTTCTGCTTTATTTTAAAGGAAGTACCCTTTTCAGGACTCCTAGGCCCCTCGGGTGTGCATCATTTTCCCTCCACGATCAGTGAGTACCTCCAGAAGCCTGTGGGCCTGCTGAGCAGCATCGAGGCCCAAAGGTCGGTCCCTCGGAGGCCCTCTGTGTATGCCAAGTGATGGGCAACACACTGCTCGTTCCTGAAGGAGAGCTACGTTTCCAGAGCACCGGAACAGCCTCAGGACCACATTTCTAGCCAGTGCGACGTACCATGGAAGTGTCCGTCATGGCCCCCGTCTGAGCTGCCGTGAGAAAACACTCTGCTTAGGATTCTTCGAGGACCTCTTACCTGAAGTCACTCTGCTCGAGGAGGAAGTTAGCATCCTACCATGCTGCGTCGCTAACGGGACACTCAGCGTGAGCAGTTGTCTCGAGGTAAGGCCCTGAATTGCCATGCAGAAGCGGAGGCGGGCAGCAGTTTCCAGGAGGCCATAGCCGTCGCTCTGCATTATTTTAACGCCAGGACGCTTGGCAGGGCATCTAGGAGCCTCGCGTGGGCACCCTATTCTCTGCAAGAACACTGATTACCCTCAGGCCCCCATGGGCCTGCTAAGCCACATCCAGGCCCGTAGCCCTTCGGAGCCACTCTGTGTATGCCGAGTGTAGGGCAACAGCCTGCACTCTTTCTTGGGACAGCTTGATTTCCCCAGCACTCCCACTGGTCGAAGAACACCTTTCTAGCAGGTCCAACATACCGTGCAAGTCTGACTCATTGCCCTAGTCTGAGGTGCACTGAGAATAACCCTCGGCTTCGCATTCCATCTGGGACCCCCTGCCTGAAGTCACCCTGCCTCCAGGAGAATGTCGTCTTGCGTTCCGACTGCAACTGAAGCCCGGTTCCTCGGGTAACACTGCAGGCTTTTGAAGAGCCACGGGGCCGGAGGCCTAGCTGGGGCTTTCCTTGGTTGAGGCAGTTCGCTAGATGCAGAACACCCTGCCTCGAGGAGTTGATTCGGGGAAGGGACCACTGGGCAACCTGCGTCTCTTTGGACTTGTTAGAAAGCACAGGGATGTATGCGGCGTGTGGCCGTGGAAATGGGGGCCTGATGGAACGAGCCTTGCTTTCCCATTTTGAAAGCTCCATTCATGCTGCCTTGAAGCTACTTGAAATTGACTGCTGTTGACAGGCCACTGGCCACTGTCGGCATGGCTCTGGGAAGAAAATGAGTTTTCTCCGGGTAAGCCGGGTGCTTCGATGGCCGGGGTGGAGCCCATCCTGCCACGCTCTCGAGCTAAAGGGAAACTCAACGTGAGTACTGGCCTCGAGGTAAGTCCCTGAGTAGCCGCGCAGAAAGGGAGGCATGCGGCTCTTTCCATGAGGTCTTAGTCGCTGTTCTGCTTTATTTTATTTTATTTTTTTAATTTTTTATTCTTTCTTTAAGATTTATTGATTGAGTGATTGATTGCTACGTTGGGTCTGCGTTTCTGTGCTAGGGCTCTCTCCAGTTGCGGTAAGTGGGGGGCCACTCTTCATCGCGGCGCGCAGGCCTCTCACTATCGCGGCCTCTCTTGTTGCGGAGCACAGGCTCCAGAGGCGCAGGCTCAGTAGTTGTGGCTCACGGGCCCAGTTGCTCCGCGGCATGTGGGATCCTCCCAGACCCGTGCTCGAACCCGTGCACCCTGCATTGGCAGGCAGATTCTCAACCACTGGCGCCACCAGGGAAGCCCCTGTTCTGCTTTATTTTAAAGGAAGTACCCTTTTCAGGACTCCTAGGCCCCTCGGGTGTGCATCATTTTCCCTCCACGATCAGTGAGTACCTCCAGAAGCCTGTGGGCCTGCTGAGCAGCATCGAGGCCCAAAGGTCGGTCCCTCGGAGGCCCTCTGTGTATGCCAAGTGATGGGCAACACACTGCTCGTTCCTGAAGGAGAGCTACGTTTCCAGAGCACCGGAACAGCCTCAGGACCACATTTCTAGCCAGTGCGACGTACCATGGAAGTGTCCGTCATGGCCCCCGTCTGAGCTGCCGTGAGAAAACACTCTGCTTAGGATTCTTCGAGGACCTCTTACCTGAAGTCACTCTGCTCGAGGAGGAAGTTAGCATCCTACCATGCTGCGTCGCTAACGGGACACTCAGCGTGAGCAGTTGTCTCGAGGTAAGGCCCTGAATTGCCATGCAGAAGCGGAGGCGGGCAGCAGTTTCCAGGAGGCCATAGCCGTCGCTCTGCATTATTTTAACGCCAGGACGCTTGGCAGGGCATCTAGGAGCCTCGCGTGGGCACCCTATTCTCTGCAAGAACACTGATTACCCTCAGGCCCCCATGGGCCTGCTAAGCCACATCCAGGCCCGTAGCCCTTCGGAGCCACTCTGTGTATGCCGAGTGTAGGGCAACAGCCTGCACTCTTTCTTGGGACAGCTTGATTTCCCCAGCACTCCCACTGGTCGAAGAACACCTTTCTAGCAGGTCCAACATACCGTGCAAGTCTGACTCATTGCCCTAGTCTGAGGTGCACTGAGAATAACCCTCGGCTTCGCATTCCATCTGGGACCCCCTGCCTGAAGTCACCCTGCCTCCAGGAGAATGTCGTCTTGCGTTCCGACTGCAACTGAAGCCCGGTTCCTCGGGTAACACTGCAGGCTTTTGAAGAGCCACGGGGCCGGAGGCCTAGCTGGGGCTTTCCTTGGTTGAGGCAGTTCGCTAGATGCAGAACACCCTGCCTCGAGGAGTTGACTCGGGGAAGGGACCACTGGGCAACCTGCGTCTCTTTGGACTTGTTAGAAAGCACAGGGATGTATGCGGCGTGTGGCCGTGGAAATGGGGGCCTGATGGAACGAGCCTTGCTTTCCCATTTTGAAAGCTCCATTCATGCTGCCTTGAAGCTACTTGAAATTGACTGCTGTTGACAGGCCACTGGCCACTGTCGGCATGGCTCTGGGAAGAAAATGAGTTTTCTCCGGGTAAGCCGGGTGCTTCGATGGCCGGGGTGGAGCCCATCCTGCCACGCTCTCGAGCTAAAGGGAAACTCAACGTGAGTACTGGCCTCGAGGTAAGTCCCTGAGTAGCCGCGCAGAAAGGGAGGCATGCGGCTCTTTCCATGAGGTCTTAGTCGCTGTTCTGCTTTATTTTATTTTATTTTTTTAATTTTTTATTCTTTCTTTAAGATTTATTGATTGAGTGATTGATTGCTACGTTGGGTCTGCGTTTCTGTGCTAGGGCTCTCTCCAGTTGCGGTAAGTGGGGGGCCACTCTTCATCGCGGCGCGCAGGCCTCTCACTATCGCGGCCTCTCTTGTTGCGGAGCACAGGCTCCAGAGGCGCAGGCTCAGTAGTTGTGGCTCACGGGCCCAGTTGCTCCGCGGCATGTGGGATCCTCCCAGACCCGTGCTCGAACCCGTGCACCCTGCATTGGCAGGCAGATTCTCAACCACTGGCGCCACCAGGGAAGCCCCTGTTCTGCTTTATTTTAAAGGAAGTACCCTTTTCAGGACTCCTAGGCCCCTCGGGTGTGCATCATTTTCCCTCCACGATCAGTGAGTACCTCCAGAAGCCTGTGGGCCTGCTGAGCAGCATCGAGGCCCAAAGGTCGGTCCCTCGGAGGCCCTCTGTGTATGCCAAGTGATGGGCAACACACTGCTCGTTCCTGAAGGAGAGCTACGTTTCCAGAGCACCGGAACAGCCTCAGGACCACATTTCTAGCCAGTGCGACGTACCATGGAAGTGTCCGTCATGGCCCCCGTCTGAGCTGCCGTGAGAAAACACTCTGCTTAGGATTCTTCGAGGACCTCTTACCTGAAGTCACTCTGCTCGAGGAGGAAGTTAGCATCCTACCATGCTGCGTCGCTAACGGGACACTCAGCGTGAGCAGTTGTCTCGAGGTAAGGCCCTGAATTGCCATGCAGAAGCGGAGGCGGGCAGCAGTTTCCAGGAGGCCATAGCCGTCGCTCTGCATTATTTTAACGCCAGGACGCTTGGCAGGGCATCTAGGAGCCTCGCGTGGGCACCCTATTCTCTGCAAGAACACTGATTACCCTCAGGCCCCCATGGGCCTGCTAAGCCACATCCAGGCCCGTAGCCCTTCGGAGCCACTCTGTGTATGCCGAGTGTAGGGCAACAGCCTGCACTCTTTCTTGGGACAGCTTGATTTCCCCAGCACTCCCACTGGTCGAAGAACACCTTTCTAGCAGGTCCAACATACCGTGCAAGTCTGACTCATTGCCCTAGTCTGAGGTGCACTGAGAATAACCCTCGGCTTCGCATTCCATCTGGGAC
The DNA here is from genome assembly GCF_028023285.1 of Balaenoptera ricei. Lineage (NCBI taxonomy): Eukaryota > Metazoa > Chordata > Mammalia > Artiodactyla > Balaenopteridae > Balaenoptera > Balaenoptera ricei. The sequence continues at coordinate 127,407 of NW_026777677.1, forward strand.
CCCCTGCCTGAAGTCACCCTGCCTCCAGGAGAATGTCGTCTTGCGTTCCGACTGCAACTGAAGCCCGGTTCCTCGGGTAACACTGCAGGCTTTTGAAGAGCCACGGGGCCGGAGGCCTAGCTGGGGCTTTCCTTGGTTGAGGCAGTTCGCTAGATGCAGAACACCCTGCCTCGAGGAGTTGACTCGGGGAAGGGACCACTGGGCAACCTGCGTCTCTTTGGACTTGTTAGAAAGCACAGGGATGTATGCGGCGTGTGGCCGTGGAAATGGGGGCCTGATGGAACGAGCCTTGCTTTCCCATTTTGAAAGCTCCATTCATGCTGCCTTGAAGCTACTTGAAATTGACTGCTGTTGACAGGCCACTGGCCACTGTCGGCATGGCTCTGGGAAGAAAATGAGTTTTCTCCGGGTAAGCCGGGTGCTTCGATGGCCGGGGTGGAGCCCATCCTGCCACGCTCTCGAGCTAAAGGGAAACTCAACGTGAGTACTGGCCTCGAGGTAAGTCCCTGAGTAGCCGCGCAGAAAGGGAGGCATGCGGCTCTTTCCATGAGGTCTTAGTCGCTGTTCTGCTTTATTTTATTTTATTTTTTTAATTTTTTATTCTTTCTTTAAGATTTATTGATTGAGTGATTGATTGCTACGTTGGGTCTGCGTTTCTGTGCTAGGGCTCTCTCCAGTTGCGGTAAGTGGGGGGCCACTCTTCATCGCGGCGCGCAGGCCTCTCACTATCGCGGCCTCTCTTGTTGCGGAGCACAGGCTCCAGAGGCGCAGGCTCAGTAGTTGTGGCTCACGGGCCCAGTTGCTCCGCGGCATGTGGGATCCTCCCAGACCCGTGCTCGAACCCGTGCACCCTGCATTGGCAGGCAGATTCTCAACCACTGGCGCCACCAGGGAAGCCCCTGTTCTGCTTTATTTTAAAGGAAGTACCCTTTTCAGGACTCCTAGGCCCCTCGGGTGTGCATCATTTTCCCTCCACGATCAGTGAGTACCTCCAGAAGCCTGTGGGCCTGCTGAGCAGCATCGAGGCCCAAAGGTCGGTCCCTCGGAGGCCCTCTGTGTATGCCAAGTGATGGGCAACACACTGCTCGTTCCTGAAGGAGAGCTACGTTTCCAGAGCACCGGAACAGCCTCAGGACCACATTTCTAGCCAGTGCGACGTACCATGGAAGTGTCCGTCATGGCCCCCGTCTGAGCTGCCGTGAGAAAACACTCTGCTTAGGATTCTTCGAGGACCTCTTACCTGAAGTCACTCTGCTCGAGGAGGAAGTTAGCATCCTACCATGCTGCGTCGCTAACGGGACACTCAGCGTGAGCAGTTGTCTCGAGGTAAGGCCCTGAATTGCCATGCAGAAGCGGAGGCGGGCAGCAGTTTCCAGGAGGCCATAGCCGTCGCTCTGCATTATTTTAACGCCAGGACGCTTGGCAGGGCATCTAGGAGCCTCGCGTGGGCACCCTATTCTCTGCAAGAACACTGATTACCCTCAGGCCCCCATGGGCCTGCTAAGCCACATCCAGGCCCGTAGCCCTTCGGAGCCACTCTGTGTATGCCGAGTGTAGGGCAACAGCCTGCACTCTTTCTTGGGACAGCTTGATTTCCCCAGCACTCCCACTGGTCGAAGAACACCTTTCTAGCAGGTCCAACATACCGTGCAAGTCTGACTCATTGCCCTAGTCTGAGGTGCACTGAGAATAACCCTCGGCTTCGCATTCCATCTGGGACCCCCTGCCTGAAGTCACCCTGCCTCCAGGAGAATGTCGTCTTGCGTTCCGACTGCAACTGAAGCCCGGTTCCTCGGGTAACACTGCAGGCTTTTGAAGAGCCACGGGGCCGGAGGCCTAGCTGGGGCTTTCCTTGGTTGAGGCAGTTCGCTAGATGCAGAACACCCTGCCTCGAGGAGTTGACTCGGGGAAGGGACCACTGGGCAACCTGCGTCTCTTTGGACTTGTTAGAAAGCACAGGGATGTATGCGGCGTGTGGCCGTGGAAATGGGGGCCTGATGGAACGAGCCTTGCTTTCCCATTTTGAAAGCTCCATTCATGCTGCCTTGAAGCTACTTGAAATTGACTGCTGTTGACAGGCCACTGGCCACTGTCGGCATGGCTCTGGGAAGAAAATGAGTTTTCTCCGGGTAAGCCGGGTGCTTCGATGGCCGGGGTGGAGCCCATCCTGCCACGCTCTCGAGCTAAAGGGAAACTCAACGTGAGTACTGGCCTCGAGGTAAGTCCCTGAGTAGCCGCGCAGAAAGGGAGGCATGCGGCTCTTTCCATGAGGTCTTAGTCGCTGTTCTGCTTTATTTTATTTTATTTTTTTAATTTTTTATTCTTTCTTTAAGATTTATTGATTGAGTGATTGATTGCTACGTTGGGTCTGCGTTTCTGTGCTAGGGCTCTCTCCAGTTGCGGTAAGTGGGGGGCCACTCTTCATCGCGGCGCGCAGGCCTCTCACTATCGCGGCCTCTCTTGTTGCGGAGCACAGGCTCCAGAGGCGCAGGCTCAGTAGTTGTGGCTCACGGGCCCAGTTGCTCCGCGGCATGTGGGATCCTCCCAGACCCGTGCTCGAACCCGTGCACCCTGCATTGGCAGGCAGATTCTCAACCACTGGCGCCACCAGGGAAGCCCCTGTTCTGCTTTATTTTAAAGGAAGTACCCTTTTCAGGACTCCTAGGCCCCTCGGGTGTGCATCATTTTCCCTCCACGATCAGTGAGTACCTCCAGAAGCCTGTGGGCCTGCTGAGCAGCATCGAGGCCCAAAGGTCGGTCCCTCGGAGGCCCTCTGTGTATGCCAAGTGATGGGCAACACACTGCTCGTTCCTGAAGGAGAGCTACGTTTCCAGAGCACCGGAACAGCCTCAGGACCACATTTCTAGCCAGTGCGACGTACCATGGAAGTGTCCGTCATGGCCCCCGTCTGAGCTGCCGTGAGAAAACACTCTGCTTAGGATTCTTCGAGGACCTCTTACCTGAAGTCACTCTGCTCGAGGAGGAAGTTAGCATCCTACCATGCTGCGTCGCTAACGGGACACTCAGCGTGAGCAGTTGTCTCGAGGTAAGGCCCTGAATTGCCATGCAGAAGCGGAGGCGGGCAGCAGTTTCCAGGAGGCCATAGCCGTCGCTCTGCATTATTTTAACGCCAGGACGCTTGGCAGGGCATCTAGGAGCCTCGCGTGGGCACCCTATTCTCTGCAAGAACACTGATTACCCTCAGGCCCCCATGGGCCTGCTAAGCCACATCCAGGCCCGTAGCCCTTCGGAGCCACTCTGTGTATGCCGAGTGTAGGGCAACAGCCTGCACTCTTTCTTGGGACAGCTTGATTTCCCCAGCACTCCCACTGGTCGAAGAACACCTTTCTAGCAGGTCCAACATACCGTGCAAGTCTGACTCATTGCCCTAGTCTGAGGTGCACTGAGAATAACCCTCGGCTTCGCATTCCATCTGGGACCCCCTGCCTGAAGTCACCCTGCCTCCAGGAGAATGTCGTCTTGCGTTCCGACTGCAACTGAAGCCCGGTTCCTCGGGTAACACTGCAGGCTTTTGAAGAGCCACGGGGCCGGAGGCCTAGCTGGGGCTTTCCTTGGTTGAGGCAGTTCGCTAGATGCAGAACACCCTGCCTCGAGGAGTTGACTCGGGGAAGGGACCACTGGGCAACCTGCGTCTCTTTGGACTTGTTAGAAAGCACAGGGATGTATGCGGCGTGTGGCCGTGGAAATGGGGGCCTGATGGAACGAGCCTTGCTTTCCCATTTTGAAAGCTCCATTCATGCTGCCTTGAAGCTACTTGAAATTGACTGCTGTTGACAGGCCACTGGCCACTGTCGGCATGGCTCTGGGAAGAAAATGAGTTTTCTCCGGGTAAGCCGGGTGCTTCGATGGCCGGGGTGGAGCCCATCCTGCCACGCTCTCGAGCTAAAGGGAAACTCAACGTGAGTACTGGCCTCGAGGTAAGTCCCTGAGTAGCCGCGCAGAAAGGGAGGCATGCGGCTCTTTCCATGAGGTCTTAGTCGCTGTTCTGCTTTATTTTATTTTATTTTTTTAATTTTTTATTCTTTCTTTAAGATTTATTGATTGAGTGATTGATTGCTACGTTGGGTCTGCGTTTCTGTGCTAGGGCTCTCTCCAGTTGCGGTAAGTGGGGGGCCACTCTTCATCGCGGCGCGCAGGCCTCTCACTATCGCGGCCTCTCTTGTTGCGGAGCACAGGCTCCAGAGGCGCAGGCTCAGTAGTTGTGGCTCACGGGCCCAGTTGCTCCGCGGCATGTGGGATCCTCCCAGACCCGTGCTCGAACCCGTGCACCCTGCATTGGCAGGCAGATTCTCAACCACTGGCGCCACCAGGGAAGCCCCTGTTCTGCTTTATTTTAAAGGAAGTACCCTTTTCAGGACTCCTAGGCCCCTCGGGTGTGCATCATTTTCCCTCCACGATCAGTGAGTACCTCCAGAAGCCTGTGGGCCTGCTGAGCAGCATCGAGGCCCAAAGGTCGGTCCCTCGGAGGCCCTCTGTGTATGCCAAGTGATGGGCAACACACTGCTCGTTCCTGAAGGAGAGCTACGTTTCCAGAGCACCGGAACAGCCTCAGGACCACATTTCTAGCCAGTGCGACGTACCATGGAAGTGTCCGTCATGGCCCCCGTCTGAGCTGCCGTGAGAAAACACTCTGCTTAGGATTCTTCGAGGACCTCTTACCTGAAGTCACTCTGCTCGAGGAGGAAGTTAGCATCCTACCATGCTGCGTCGCTAACGGGACACTCAGCGTGAGCAGTTGTCTCGAGGTAAGGCCCTGAATTGCCATGCAGAAGCGGAGGCGGGCAGCAGTTTCCAGGAGGCCATAGCCGTCGCTCTGCATTATTTTAACGCCAGGACGCTTGGCAGGGCATCTAGGAGCCTCGCGTGGGCACCCTATTCTCTGCAAGAACACTGATTACCCTCAGGCCCCCATGGGCCTGCTAAGCCACATCCAGGCCCGTAGCCCTTCGGAGCCACTCTGTGTATGCCGAGTGTAGGGCAACAGCCTGCACTCTTTCTTGGGACAGCTTGATTTCCCCAGCACTCCCACTGGTCGAAGAACACCTTTCTAGCAGGTCCAACATACCGTGCAAGTCTGACTCATTGCCCTAGTCTGAGGTGCACTGAGAATAACCCTCGGCTTCGCATTCCATCTGGGACCCCCTGCCTGAAGTCACCCTGCCTCCAGGAGAATGTCGTCTTGCGTTCCGACTGCAACTGAAGCCCGGTTCCTCGGGTAACACTGCAGGCTTTTGAAGAGCCACGGGGCCGGAGGCCTAGCTGGGGCTTTCCTTGGTTGAGGCAGTTCGCTAGATGCAGAACACCCTGCCTCGAGGAGTTGACTCGGGGAAGGGACCACTGGGCAACCTGCGTCTCTTTGGACTTGTTAGAAAGCACAGGGATGTATGCGGCGTGTGGCCGTGGAAATGGGGGCCTGATGGAACGAGCCTTGCTTTCCCATTTTGAAAGCTCCATTCATGCTGCCTTGAAGCTACTTGAAATTGACTGCTGTTGACAGGCCACTGGCCACTGTCGGCATGGCTCTGGGAAGAAAATGAGTTTTCTCCGGGTAAGCCGGGTGCTTCGATGGCCGGGGTGGAGCCCATCCTGCCACGCTCTCGAGCTAAAGGGAAACTCAACGTGAGTACTGGCCTCGAGGTAAGTCCCTGAGTAGCCGCGCAGAAAGGGAGGCATGCGGCTCTTTCCATGAGGTCTTAGTCGCTGTTCTGCTTTATTTTATTTTATTTTTTTAATTTTTTATTCTTTCTTTAAGATTTATTGATTGAGTGATTGATTGCTACGTTGGGTCTGCGTTTCTGTGCTAGGGCTCTCTCCAGTTGCGGTAAGTGGGGGGCCACTCTTCATCGCGGCGCGCAGGCCTCTCACTATCGCGGCCTCTCTTGTTGCGGAGCACAGGCTCCAGAGGCGCAGGCTCAGTAGTTGTGGCTCACGGGCCCAGTTGCTCCGCGGCATGTGGGATCCTCCCAGACCCGTGCTCGAACCCGTGCACCCTGCATTGGCAGGCAGATTCTCAACCACTGGCGCCACCAGGGAAGCCCCTGTTCTGCTTTATTTTAAAGGAAGTACCCTTTTCAGGACTCCTAGGCCCCTCGGGTGTGCATCATTTTCCCTCCACGATCAGTGAGTACCTCCAGAAGCCTGTGGGCCTGCTGAGCAGCATCGAGGCCCAAAGGTCGGTCCCTCGGAGGCCCTCTGTGTATGCCAAGTGATGGGCAACACACTGCTCGTTCCTGAAGGAGAGCTACGTTTCCAGAGCACCGGAACAGCCTCAGGACCACATTTCTAGCCAGTGCGACGTACCATGGAAGTGTCCGTCATGGCCCCCGTCTGAGCTGCCGTGAGAAAACACTCTGCTTAGGATTCTTCGAGGACCTCTTACCTGAAGTCACTCTGCTCGAGGAGGAAGTTAGCATCCTACCATGCTGCGTCGCTAACGGGACACTCAGCGTGAGCAGTTGTCTCGAGGTAAGGCCCTGAATTGCCATGCAGAAGCGGAGGCGGGCAGCAGTTTCCAGGAGGCCATAGCCGTCGCTCTGCATTATTTTAACGCCAGGACGCTTGGCAGGGCATCTAGGAGCCTCGCGTGGGCACCCTATTCTCTGCAAGAACACTGATTACCCTCAGGCCCCCATGGGCCTGCTAAGCCACATCCAGGCCCGTAGCCCTTCGGAGCCACTCTGTGTATGCCGAGTGTAGGGCAACAGCCTGCACTCTTTCTTGGGACAGCTTGATTTCCCCAGCACTCCCACTGGTCGAAGAACACCTTTCTAGCAGGTCCAACATACCGTGCAAGTCTGACTCATTGCCCTAGTCTGAGGTGCACTGAGAATAACCCTCGGCTTCGCATTCCATCTGGGACCCCCTGCCTGAAGTCACCCTGCCTCCAGGAGAATGTCGTCTTGCGTTCCGACTGCAACTGAAGCCCGGTTCCTCGGGTAACACTGCAGGCTTTTGAAGAGCCACGGGGCCGGAGGCCTAGCTGGGGCTTTCCTTGGTTGAGGCAGTTCGCTAGATGCAGAACACCCTGCCTCGAGGAGTTGACTCGGGGAAGGGACCACTGGGCAACCTGCGTCTCTTTGGACTTGTTAGAAAGCACAGGGATGTATGCGGCGTGTGGCCGTGGAAATGGGGGCCTGATGGAACGAGCCTTGCTTTCCCATTTTGAAAGCTCCATTCATGCTGCCTTGAAGCTACTTGAAATTGACTGCTGTTGACAGGCCACTGGCCACTGTCGGCATGGCTCTGGGAAGAAAATGAGTTTTCTCCGGGTAAGCCGGGTGCTTCGATGGCCGGGGTGGAGCCCATCCTGCCACGCTCTCGAGCTAAAGGGAAACTCAACGTGAGTACTGGCCTCGAGGTAAGTCCCTGAGTAGCCGCGCAGAAAGGGAGGCATGCGGCTCTTTCCATGAGGTCTTAGTCGCTGTTCTGCTTTATTTTATTTTATTTTTTTAATTTTTTATTCTTTCTTTAAGATTTATTGATTGAGTGATTGATTGCTACGTTGGGTCTGCGTTTCTGTGCTAGGGCTCTCTCCAGTTGCGGTAAGTGGGGGGCCACTCTTCATCGCGGCGCGCAGGCCTCTCACTATCGCGGCCTCTCTTGTTGCGGAGCACAGGCTCCAGAGGCGCAGGCTCAGTAGTTGTGGCTCACGGGCCCAGTTGCTCCGCGGCATGTGGGATCCTCCCAGACCCGTGCTCGAACCCGTGCACCCTGCATTGGCAGGCAGATTCTCAACCACTGGCGCCACCAGGGAAGCCCCTGTTCTGCTTTATTTTAAAGGAAGTACCCTTTTCAGGACTCCTAGGCCCCTCGGGTGTGCATCATTTTCCCTCCACGATCAGTGAGTACCTCCAGAAGCCTGTGGGCCTGCTGAGCAGCATCGAGGCCCAAAGGTCGGTCCCTCGGAGGCCCTCTGTGTATGCCAAGTGATGGGCAACACACTGCTCGTTCCTGAAGGAGAGCTACGTTTCCAGAGCACCGGAACAGCCTCAGGACCACATTTCTAGCCAGTGCGACGTACCATGGAAGTGTCCGTCATGGCCCCCGTCTGAGCTGCCGTGAGAAAACACTCTGCTTAGGATTCTTCGAGGACCTCTTACCTGAAGTCACTCTGCTCGAGGAGGAAGTTAGCATCCTACCATGCTGCGTCGCTAACGGGACACTCAGCGTGAGCAGTTGTCTCGAGGTAAGGCCCTGAATTGCCATGCAGAAGCGGAGGCGGGCAGCAGTTTCCAGGAGGCCATAGCCGTCGCTCTGCATTATTTTAACGCCAGGACGCTTGGCAGGGCATCTAGGAGCCTCGCGTGGGCACCCTATTCTCTGCAAGAACACTGATTACCCTCAGGCCCCCATGGGCCTGCTAAGCCACATCCAGGCCCGTAGCCCTTCGGAGCCACTCTGTGTATGCCGAGTGTAGGGCAACAGCCTGCACTCTTTCTTGGGACAGCTTGATTTCCCCAGCACTCCCACTGGTCGAAGAACACCTTTCTAGCAGGTCCAACATACCGTGCAAGTCTGACTCATTGCCCTAGTCTGAGGTGCACTGAGAATAACCCTCGGCTTCGCATTCCATCTGGGACCCCCTGCCTGAAGTCACCCTGCCTCCAGGAGAATGTCGTCTTGCGTTCCGACTGCAACTGAAGCCCGGTTCCTCGGGTAACACTGCAGGCTTTTGAAGAGCCACGGGGCCGGAGGCCTAGCTGGGGCTTTCCTTGGTTGAGGCAGTTCGCTAGATGCAGAACACCCTGCCTCGAGGAGTTGACTCGGGGAAGGGACCACTGGGCAACCTGCGTCTCTTTGGACTTGTTAGAAAGCACAGGGATGTATGCGGCGTGTGGCCGTGGAAATGGGGGCCTGATGGAACGAGCCTTGCTTTCCCATTTTGAAAGCTCCATTCATGCTGCCTTGAAGCTACTTGAAATTGACTGCTGTTGACAGGCCACTGGCCACTGTCGGCATGGCTCTGGGAAGAAAATGAGTTTTCTCCGGGTAAGCCGGGTGCTTCGATGGCCGGGGTGGAGCCCATCCTGCCACGCTCTCGAGCTAAAGGGAAACTCAACGTGAGTACTGGCCTCGAGGTAAGTCCCTGAGTAGCCGCGCAGAAAGGGAGGCATGCGGCTCTTTCCATGAGGTCTTAGTCGCTGTTCTGCTTTATTTTATTTTATTTTTTTAATTTTTTATTCTTTCTTTAAGATTTATTGATTGAGTGATTGATTGCTACGTTGGGTCTGCGTTTCTGTGCTAGGGCTCTCTCCAGTTGCGGTAAGTGGGGGGCCACTCTTCATCGCGGCGCGCAGGCCTCTCACTATCGCGGCCTCTCTTGTTGCGGAGCACAGGCTCCAGAGGCGCAGGCTCAGTAGTTGTGGCTCACGGGCCCAGTTGCTCCGCGGCATGTGGGATCCTCCCAGACCCGTGCTCGAACCCGTGCACCCTGCATTGGCAGGCAGATTCTCAACCACTGGCGCCACCAGGGAAGCCCCTGTTCTGCTTTATTTTAAAGGAAGTACCCTTTTCAGGACTCCTAGGCCCCTCGGGTGTGCATCATTTTCCCTCCACGATCAGTGAGTACCTCCAGAAGCCTGTGGGCCTGCTGAGCAGCATCGAGGCCCAAAGGTCGGTCCCTCGGAGGCCCTCTGTGTATGCCAAGTGATGGGCAACACACTGCTCGTTCCTGAAGGAGAGCTACGTTTCCAGAGCACCGGAACAGCCTCAGGACCACATTTCTAGCCAGTGCGACGTACCATGGAAGTGTCCGTCATGGCCCCCGTCTGAGCTGCCGTGAGAAAACACTCTGCTTAGGATTCTTCGAGGACCTCTTACCTGAAGTCACTCTGCTCGAGGAGGAAGTTAGCATCCTACCATGCTGCGTCGCTAACGGGACACTCAGCGTGAGCAGTTGTCTCGAGGTAAGGCCCTGAATTGCCATGCAGAAGCGGAGGCGGGCAGCAGTTTCCAGGAGGCCATAGCCGTCGCTCTGCATTATTTTAACGCCAGGACGCTTGGCAGGGCATCTAGGAGCCTCGCGTGGGCACCCTATTCTCTGCAAGAACACTGATTACCCTCAGGCCCCCATGGGCCTGCTAAGCCACATCCAGGCCCGTAGCCCTTCGGAGCCACTCTGTGTATGCCGAGTGTAGGGCAACAGCCTGCACTCTTTCTTGGGACAGCTTGATTTCCCCAGCACTCCCACTGGTCGAAGAACACCTTTCTAGCAGGTCCAACATACCGTGCAAGTCTGACTCATTGCCCTAGTCTGAGGTGCACTGAGAATAACCCTCGGCTTCGCATTCCATCTGGGACCCCCTGCCTGAAGTCACCCTGCCTCCAGGAGAATGTCGTCTTGCGTTCCGACTGCAACTGAAGCCCGTTCCTCGGGTAACACTGCAGGCTTTTGAAGAGCCACGGGGCCGGAGGCCTAGCTGGGGCTTTCCTTGGTTGAGGCAGTTCGCTAGATGCAGAACACCCTGCCTCGAGGAGTTGACTCGGGGAAGGGACCACTGGGCAACCTGCGTCTCTTTGGACTTGTTAGAAAGCACAGGGATGTATGCGGCGTGTGGCCGTGGAAATGGGGGCCTGATGGAACGAGCCTTGCTTTCCCATTTTGAAAGCTCCATTCATGCTGCCTTGAAGCTACTTGAAATTGACTGCTGTTGACAGGCCACTGGCCACTGTCGGCATGGCTCTGGGAAGAAAATGAGTTTTCTCCGGGTAAGCCGGGTGCTTCGATGGCCGGGGTGGAGCCCATCCTGCCACGCTCTCGAGCTAAAGGGAAACTCAACGTGAGTACTGGCCTCGAGGTAAGTCCCTGAGTAGCCGCGCAGAAAGGGAGGCATGCGGCTCTTTCCATGAGGTCTTAGTCGCTGTTCTGCTTTATTTTATTTTATTTTTTTAATTTTTTATTCTTTCTTTAAGATTTATTGATTGAGTGATTGATTGCTACGTTGGGTCTGCGTTTCTGTGCTAGGGCTCTCTCCAGTTGCGGTAAGTGGGGGGCCACTCTTCATCGCGGCGCGCAGGCCTCTCACTATCGCGGCCTCTCTTGTTGCGGAGCACAGGCTCCAGAGGCGCAGGCTCAGTAGTTGTGGCTCACGGGCCCAGTTGCTCCGCGGCATGTGGGATCCTCCCAGACCCGTGCTCGAACCCGTGCACCCTGCATTGGCAGGCAGATTCTCAACCACTGGCGCCACCAGGGAAGCCCCTGTTCTGCTTTATTTTAAAGGAAGTACCCTTTTCAGGACTCCTAGGCCCCTCGGGTGTGCATCATTTTCCCTCCACGATCAGTGAGTACCTCCAGAAGCCTGTGGGCCTGCTGAGCAGCATCGAGGCCCAAAGGTCGGTCCCTCGGAGGCCCTCTGTGTATGCCAAGTGATGGGCAACACACTGCTCGTTCCTGAAGGAGAGCTACGTTTCCAGAGCACCGGAACAGCCTCAGGACCACATTTCTAGCCAGTGCGACGTACCATGGAAGTGTCCGTCATGGCCCCCGTCTGAGCTGCCGTGAGAAAACACTCTGCTTAGGATTCTTCGAGGACCTCTTACCTGAAGTCACTCTGCTCGAGGAGGAAGTTAGCATCCTACCATGCTGCGTCGCTAACGGGACACTCAGCGTGAGCAGTTGTCTCGAGGTAAGGCCCTGAATTGCCATGCAGAAGCGGAGGCGGGCAGCAGTTTCCAGGAGGCCATAGCCGTCGCTCTGCATTATTTTAACGCCAGGACGCTTGGCAGGGCATCTAGGAGCCTCGCGTGGGCACCCTATTCTCTGCAAGAACACTGATTACCCTCAGGCCCCCATGGGCCTGCTAAGCCACATCCAGGCCCGTAGCCCTTCGGAGCCACTCTGTGTATGCCGAGTGTAGGGCAACAGCCTGCACTCTTTCTTGGACAGCTTGATTTCCCCAGCACTCCCACTGGTCGAAGAACACCTTTCTAGCAGGTCCAACATACCGTGCAAGTCTGACTCATTGCCCTAGTCTGAGGTGCACTGAGAATAACCCTCGGCTTCGCATTCCATCTGGGACCCCCTGCCTGAAGTCACCCTGCCTCCAGGAGAATGTCGTCTTGCGTTCCGACTGCAACTGAAGCCCGGTTCCTCGGGTAACACTGCAGCTTTTGAAGAGCCACGGGGCCGGAGGCCTAGCTGGGGCTTTCCTTGGTTGAGGCAGTTCGCTAGATGCAGAACACCCTGCCTCGAGGAGTTGACTCGGGGAAGGGACCACTGGGCAACCTGCGTCTCTTTGGACTTGTTAGAAAGCACAGGGATGTATGCGGCGTGTGGCCGTGGAAATGGGGGCCTGATGGAACGAGCCTTGCTTTCCCATTTTGAAAGCTCCATTCATGCTGCCTTGAAGCTACTTGAAATTGACTGCTGTTGACAGGCCACTGGCCACTGTCGGCATGGCTCTGGGAAGAAAATGAGTTTTCTCCGGGTAAGCCGGGTGCTTCGATGGCCGGGGTGGAGCCCATCCTGCCACGCTCTCGAGCTAAAGGGAAACTCAACGTGAGTACTGGCCTCGAGGTAAGTCCCTGAGTAGCCGCGCAGAAAGGGAGGCATGCGGCTCTTTCCATGAGGTCTTAGTCGCTGTTCTGCTTTATTTTATTTTATTTTTTTAATTTTTTATTCTTTCTTTAAGATTTATTGATTGAGTGATTGATTGCTACGTTGGGTCTGCGTTTCTGTGCTAGGGCTCTCTCCAGTTGCGGTAAGTGGGGGGCCACTCTTCATCGCGGCGCGCAGGCCTCTCACTATCGCGGCCTCTCTTGTTGCGGAGCACAGGCTCCAGAGGCGCAGGCTCAGTAGTTGTGGCTCACGGGCCCAGTTGCTCCGCGGCATGTGGGATCCTCCCAGACCCGTGCTCGAACCCGTGCACCCTGCATTGGCAGGCAGATTCTCAACCACTGGCGCCACCAGGGAAGCCCCTGTTCTGCTTTATTTTAAAGGAAGTACCCTTTTCAGGACTCCTAGGCCCCTCGGGTGTGCATCATTTTCCCTCCACGATCAGTGAGTACCTCCAGAAGCCTGTGGCCTGCTGAGCAGCATCGAGGCCCAAAGGTCGGTCCCTCGGAGGCCCTCTGTGTATGCCAAGTGATGGGCAACACACTGCTCGTTCCTGAAGGAGAGCTACGTTTCCAGAGCACCGGAACAGCCTCAGGACCACATTTCTAGCCAGTGCGACGTACCATGGAAGTGTCCGTCATGGCCCCCGTCTGAGCTGCCGTGAGAAAACACTCTGCTTAGGATTCTTCGAGGACCTCTTACCTGAAGTCACTCTGCTCGAGGAGGAAGTTAGCATCCTACCATGCTGCGTCGCTAACGGGACACTCAGCGTGAGCAGTTGTCTCGAGGTAAGGCCCTGAATTGCCATGCAGAAGCGGAGGCGGGCAGCAGTTTCCAGGAGGCCATAGCCGTCGCTCTGCATTATTTTAACGCCAGGACGCTTGGCAGGGCATCTAGGAGCCTCGCGTGGGCACCCTATTCTCTGCAAGAACACTGATTACCCTCAGGCCCCCATGGGCCTGCTAAGCCACATCCAGGCCCGTAGCCCTTCGGAGCCACTCTGTGTATGCCGAGTGTAGGGCAACAGCCTGCACTCTTTCTTGGGACAGCTTGATTTCCCCAGCACTCCCACTGGTCGAAGAACACCTTTCTAGCAGGTCCAACATACCGTGCAAGTCTGACTCATTGCCCTAGTCTGAGGTGCACTGAGAATAACCCTCGGCTTCGCATTCCATCTGGGACCCCCTGCCTGAAGTCACCCTGCCTCCAGGAGAATGTCGTCTTGCGTTCCGACTGCAACTGAAGCCCGGTTCCTCGGGTAACACTGCAGGCTTTTGAAGAGCCACGGGGCCGGAGGCCTAGCTGGGGCTTTCCTTGGTTGAGGCAGTTCGCTAGATGCAGAACACCCTGCCTCGAGGAGTTGACTCGGGGAAGGGACCACTGGGCAACCTGCGTCTCTTTGGACTTGTTAGAAAGCACAGGGATGTATGCGGCGTGTGGCCGTGGAAATGGGGGCCTGATGGAACGAGCCTTGCTTTCCCATTTTGAAAGCTCCATTCATGCTGCCTTGAAGCTACTTGAAATTGACTGCTGTTGACAGGCCACTGGCCACTGTCGGCATGGCTCTGGGAAGAAAATGAGTTTTCTCCGGGTAAGCCGGGTGCTTCGATGGCCGGGGTGGAGCCCATCCTGCCACGCTCTCGAGCTAAAGGGAAACTCAACGTGAGTACTGGCCTCGAGGTAAGTCCCTGAGTAGCCGCGCAGAAAGGGAGGCATGCGGCTCTTTCCATGAGGTCTTAGTCGCTGTTCTGCTTTATTTTATTTTATTTTTTTAATTTTTTATTCTTTCTTTAAGATTTATTGATTGAGTGATTGATTGCTACGTTGGGTCTGCGTTTCTGTGCTAGGGCTCTCTCCAGTTGCGGTAAGTGGGGGGCCACTCTTCATCGCGGCGCGCAGGCCTCTCACTATCGCGGCCTCTCTTGTTGCGGAGCACAGGCTCCAGAGGCGCAGGCTCAGTAGTTGTGGCTCACGGGCCCAGTTGCTCCGCGGCATGTGGGATCCTCCCAGACCCGTGCTCGAACCCGTGCACCCTGCATTGGCAGGCAGATTCTCAACCACTGGCGCCACCAGGGAAGCCCCTGTTCTGCTTTATTTTAAAGGAAGTACCCTTTTCAGGACTCCTAGGCCCCTCGGGTGTGCATCATTTTCCCTCCACGATCAGTGAGTACCTCCAGAAGCCTGTGGGCCTGCTGAGCAGCATCGAGGCCCAAAGGTCGGTCCCTCGGAGGCCCTCTGTGTATGCCAAGTGATGGGCAACACACTGCTCGTTCCTGAAGGAGAGCTACGTTTCCAGAGCACCGGAACAGCCTCAGGACCACATTTCTAGCCAGTGCGACGTACCATGGAAGTGTCCGTCATGGCCCCCGTCTGAGCTGCCGTGAGAAAACACTCTGCTTAGGATTCTTCGAGGACCTCTTACCTGAAGTCACTCTGCTCGAGGAGGAAGTTAGCATCCTACCATGCTGCGTCGCTAACGGGACACTCAGCGTGAGCAGTTGTCTCGAGGTAAGGCCCTGAATTGCCATGCAGAAGCGGAGGCGGGCAGCAGTTTCCAGGAGGCCATAGCCGTCGCTCTGCATTATTTTAACGCCAGGACGCTTGGCAGGGCATCTAGGAGCCTCGCGTGGGCACCCTATTCTCTGCAAGAACACTGATTACCCTCAGGCCA